>NW_021680410.1:0-97291 GCF_001412515.2 Diachasma alloeum
AGTTCTTTTGAGGGAATTATCAATAATATGAATCAGGGAGTGGTAAACTAGCCTCGCCGAAGGATCTAGTACTTTGTTGATGAGGAGTTTGCCTCGCGCGAAAGAGAGTTCTTTTGAGGGAATTATTATTATTATTATTAATAATAATAATATGGATCAGGGAGTGGTAAACTAGCCTCGCCGAAGGACCCAGTTCTTTGTTGATGAGGAGTTTGCCCCGCGCGAAAAAGAGTTCTTTTGAGGGAATTATCAATAATATGGATCAGGCAGTGGTAAACTAGCCTCGCCGAAGGACCTAGTTCTTTGTTGATGAGGAGCTTGTCCCGCGCGAAAGAGAGTTCTGTTGAGGGAATTATCAATAATATGGATCAGGGAGTGGTAAACTAGCCTCGCCGAAGGATCTAGTTCTTTGTTGATGAGGAGTTTGTCTCGCGCGAAAGAGAGTTCTTTTGAGGGAATTATTATTATTATTATTAATAATAATAATATGGATCAGGGAGTGGTAAACTAGCCTCGCCGAAGGATCTAGTTCTTTGTTGATGAGGAGATTGCCTCGCGCGAAAGAGAGTTCTTTTGAGGGAATTATTATTATTATTATTAATAAATAATAATTATTATTATTATTAATAATAATAATAATAATATGGATCAGGGAGTGGTAAACTAGCCTCGCCGAAGGATCCAGTTCTTTGTTGATGAGGAGTTTGCCCCGCGCGAAAAAGAGTTCTTTTGAGGGAATTATCAATAATATGGATCAGGCAGTGGTAAACTAGCCTCGCCGAAGGACCTAGTTCTTTGTTGATGAGGAGCTTGTCCCGCGCGAAAGAGAGTTCTGTTGAGGGAATTATCAATAATATGGATCAGGGAGTGGTAAACTAGCCTCGCCGAAGGATCTAGTTCTTTGTTGATGAGGAGTTTGCCTCGCGCGAAAGAGAGTTCTTTTGAGGGAATTATTATTATTATTATTAATAAATAATAATAATTATTATTATTAATAATAATAATAATAATATGGATCAGGGAGTGGTAAACTAGCCTCGCCGAAGGATCCAGTTCTTTGTTGATGAGGAGTTTGCCCCGCGCGAAAAAGAGTTCTTTTGAGGGAATTATCAATAATATGGATCAGGCAGTGGTAAACTAGCCTCGCCGAAGGACCTAGTTCTTTGTTGATGAGGAGCTTGTCCCGCGCGAAAGAGAGTTCTGTTGAGGGAATTATCAATAATATGGATCAGGGAGTGGTAAACTAGCCTCGCCGAAGGATCTAGTTCTTTGTTGATGAGGAGTTTGCCTCGCGCGAAAGAGAGTTCTTTTGAGGGAATTATTATTATTATTATTAATAAATAATAATAATTATTATTATTAATAATAATAATAATAATATGGATCAGGGAGTGGTAAACTAGCCTCGCCGAAGGATCCAGTTCTTTGTTGATGAGGAGTTTGCCCCGCGCGAAAAAGAGTTCTTTTGAGGGAATTATCAATAATATGGATCAGGCAGTGGTAAACTAGCCTCGCCGAAGGACCTAGTTCTTTGTTGATGAGGAGCTTGTCCCGCGCGAAAGAGAGTTCTGTTGAGGGAATTATCAATAATATGGATCAGGGAGTGGTAAACTAGCCTCGCCGAAGGATCTAGTTCTTTGTTGATGAGGAGTTTGCCTCGCGCGAAAGAGAGTTCTTTTGAGGGAATTATTATTATTATTATTAATAAATAATAATAATTATTATTATTAATAATAATAATAATAATATGGATCAGGGAGTGGTAAACTAGCCTCGCCGAAGGATCCAGTTCTTTGTTGATGAGGAGTTTGCCCCGCGCGAAAAAGAGTTCTTTTGAGGGAATTATCAATAATATGGATCAGGCAGTGGTAAACTAGCCTCGCCGAAGGACCTAGTTCTTTGTTGATGAGGAGCTTGTCCCGCGCGAAAGAGAGTTCTGTTGAGGGAATTATCAATAATATGGATCAGGGAGTGGTAAACTAGCCTCGCCGAAGGATCTAGTTCTTTGTTGATGAGGAGTTTGCCTCGCGCGAAAGAGAGTTCTTTTGAGGGAATTATTATTATTATTATTAATAAATAATAATAATTATTATTATTAATAATAATAATAATAATATGGATCAGGGAGTGGTAAACTAGCCTCGCCGAAGGATCCAGTTCTTTGTTGATGAGGAGTTTGCCCCGCGCGAAAAAGAGTTCTTTTGAGGGAATTATCAATAATATGGATCAGGCAGTGGTAAACTAGCCTCGCCGAAGGACCTAGTTCTTTGTTGATGAGGAGCTTGTCCCGCGCGAAAGAGAGTTCTGTTGAGGGAATTATCAATAATATGGATCAGGGAGTGGTAAACTAGCCTCGCCGAAGGATCTAGTTCTTTGTTGATGAGGAGTTTGCCTCGCGCGAAAGAGAGTTCTTTTGAGGGAATTATTATTATTATTATTAATAAATAATAATAATTATTATTATTAATAATAATAATAATAATATGGATCAGGGAGTGGTAAACTAGCCTCGCCGAAGGATCCAGTTCTTTGTTGATGAGGAGTTTGCCCCGCGCGAAAAAGAGTTCTTTTGAGGGAATTATCAATAATATGGATCAGGCAGTGGTAAACTAGCCTCGCCGAAGGACCTAGTTCTTTGTTGATGAGGAGCTTGTCCCGCGCGAAAGAGAGTTCTGTTGAGGGAATTATCAATAATATGGATCAGGGAGTGGTAAACTAGCCTCGCCGAAGGATCTAGTTCTTTGTTGATGAGGAGTTTGCCTCGCGCGAAAGAGAGTTCTTTTGAGGGAATTATTATTATTATTATTAATAAATAATAATAATTATTATTATTAATAATAATAATAATAATATGGATCAGGGAGTGGTAAACTAGCCTCGCCGAAGGATCCAGTTCTTTGTTGATGAGGAGTTTGCCCCGCGCGAAAAAGAGTTCTTTTGAGGGAATTATCAATAATATGGATCAGGCAGTGGTAAACTAGCCTCGCCGAAGGACCTAGTTCTTTGTTGATGAGGAGCTTGTCCCGCGCGAAAGAGAGTTCTGTTGAGGGAATTATCAATAATATGGATCAGGGAGTGGTAAACTAGCCTCGCCGAAGGATCTAGTTCTTTGTTGATGAGGAGTTTGCCTCGCGCGAAAGAGAGTTCTTTTGAGGGAATTATTATTATTATTATTAATAAATAATAATAATTATTATTATTAATAATAATAATAATAATATGGATCAGGGAGTGGTAAACTAGCCTCGCCGAAGGATCCAGTTCTTTGTTGATGAGGAGTTTGCCCCGCGCGAAAAAGAGTTCTTTTGAGGGAATTATCAATAATATGGATCAGGCAGTGGTAAACTAGCCTCGCCGAAGGACCTAGTTCTTTGTTGATGAGGAGCTTGTCCCGCGCGAAAGAGAGTTCTGTTGAGGGAATTATCAATAATATGGATCAGGGAGTGGTAAACTAGCCTCGCCGAAGGATCTAGTTCTTTGTTGATGAGGAGTTTGCCTCGCGCGAAAGAGAGTTCTTTTGAGGGAATTATTATTATTATTATTAATAAATAATAATAATTATTATTATTAATAATAATAATAATAATATGGATCAGGGAGTGGTAAACTAGCCTCGCCGAAGGATCCAGTTCTTTGTTGATGAGGAGTTTGCCCCGCGCGAAAAAGAGTTCTTTTGAGGGAATTATCAATAATATGGATCAGGCAGTGGTAAACTAGCCTCGCCGAAGGACCTAGTTCTTTGTTGATGAGGAGCTTGTCCCGCGCGAAAGAGAGTTCTGTTGAGGGAATTATCAATAATATGGATCAGGGAGTGGTAAACTAGCCTCGCCGAAGGATCTAGTTCTTTGTTGATGAGGAGTTTGCCCCGCGCGAAAGAGAGTTCTTTTGAGGGAATTATCAATAATATGGATCAGGGAGTGGTAAACTAGCCTCGCCGAAGGATCCAGTTCTTTGTTGATGAGGAGTTTGTCCCTCGCGATAGGGGGTTCTTTTCAAGGAATTATCAATAAAACTGTCGTGGTAGAGCCACGCGGGACGGAACGTTAGCGGAGGGTGGAAATTATTCTCTTATGTGGGAATTTATTTCTCTCGCGAAATATCTCGAAGAGGAAATGACGTTGTTCATTCTCCGACTCAGCCATCTTGAAACTGGGTCTTACATTGTTCTGGATTACCGAACGGCGGGGATGCAGAGGGTTATTTTGTGGACTGGAGTATAGGCGGATTTTAAATCCAAAATCTGAATTGGGAAAGTGTAATTAGAGTTATTGGTTAATTACTTGGAAATTAATATTTGATATGGCTTATACGAATTTGAAACTGAGTATTAAGGAGAAGATTCTGTGTATTATTTGGATATTGCTTGATTTCTGTGGAAGTGTTAATTTACATTATGAACTGGTAATTTTGTTTATTAATAAAGCTGGTAATGGAAACTATAATTCCTATGATGCGCTCAAGGCTACATGAATCGGCCTAAACTGAGGGATTCGTTTCCATGATTAATAGAATTTAGAGTCATGTGTCTGGTAAAATAATTCATGAGAGAAATTGAGCAAAAGTATCTCATGTAATTATCTGGGAATTGTTTAGTTTATTCGGGTCAAAAATGTGTAACGTTCAGTCCAAAATCTGATAAGTAAACTCTCTGGGATAAATCTGGTATCTGGGGGACTGATACTTTATACTGAATTGGCAGAATAACTAACAATTAAATTCGTGAAGTAAATCTGGTATCTGGTAAAATGTGGTTTCTTGTAAATCGCGTGAAATCTGGCAAAATCTGGTAAAAATTTGGTTAATCTGGAAAACTGGGATAATTTGGTAAGGAAATGATTTATTGCACTTACCGGCGTTTTTAGTTGCATTCCCTCAAATGAACCCTGGCAACTGAAGCACCGGAGCACAAGGGGAAATTAAAACAAAAATTAATAATACATATTTTTAGCCAAAAATAGTGGGAAGGTTCGTCACAGTAGTGGGAAAGTAGCCTCGCCGAAGGACCTAGTTCTCGGTTGATGAGGAGTTTGCTCGCGGGATAGGGAGTTCTTTTCACGGAATTATCAATAACATGGATCAGGTAGTGGGAAAGTAGTCTCGCCGAAGGACCTAGTTCTCGGTTGATGAGGAGCTTGCCCCGCGCGATAGGGGGTTTTTTTGAGGGAATTTTCAATACTATGGATCAGGGAGTGGTAAACTAGCCTCGCCGAAGGACCTAGTTCTCGGTTGCTGAGGAGCTTGCCCCGCGCGATAGGGGGTTCTTTTGAGGGAATTGTCAATATTATGGATCAGGGAGTGGTAAACTAGCCTCGCCGAAGGATCCAGTCCTTTGTTGATGAGGAGTTTGCCCTGCGCTATAGGGAGTTCTTTTGATGGAATTATCAATAGTAATATTCATTTCATCTTGAATTTTTTTTTTCAATTTTTATTTTGATTCTATTAGTATTCGACAACTTTTTTCTGCTTAACGATGTTTTTAATTAACCGCACATACAAATTTAGAATTAGTTACAGTTATTTCTATAAATGAAAAACAGGTATATAAAAAAATTAACGTTTTGTATCTAGAAACGTTATCTCGATGACTCTGGAGTTTGAACATTGTAATGTTGAATTTATAATGTTTCCATAACAATATTCTAAGTTTTTTATTTAGTTCCAAGCAGTAGCAGTTAATATTTTGTGTTTGCGTTTGTCAAAAAGTGTTACAATTAGACAACATGAGGCTCATGACGTGTTGAACCGAGTAAACGCAAATGTCCGTTTCGCCCAGGGGTCCATCCCACCCTGACTCACCCTTCAGACCGAAAAAATTGTCTCCGAAAATATGCATGAGGCCCGATGCAGTTTCCGTGTAGATGCACTTTCAGTTGGCCCCATAAATATGATAAGGGTCCTGCCTACCCAGGGAGATATACGAAATGTGCTTTAGGAATATATAAGAATGGATGAGTGTGTCGGTGAGAGATACGAGACAAGACGATTCATTATGTAATGATACTGTTGAGGCATTATCCATCGTAATTGGGGTTTCGCATGAAATTTTTTAATTTGTTGGACGAAATAAAATACGGTGCGCAAGTATTTATTCATTTATAAAATTTATAATTGATAGGAAATAAAAAAGTTCAGCATTATGATGTAATAATTCAGTGGTTTTTTGTCTAATTAGTCGTGTTTGTAATTATAAAGATATGTATCCAATATTTTTCAGTAAATTTTCGGATTCTAGCATTTTATTCAATCAACAAAATTTGTGGAACCGACGAATTATATTGAAATTTTATTCTGCTACTTCCCAGATTACGTTTGTTATAAAAAATTCGATTTTCATCGCCAGGTTAATTGTGATTTTCAGAAGAACAGCAATGATTGAGGAGAATAATAAGAAATTTCAGATATCATAGTACATTTAATGGAATTACAAATTTTTGTGCAGCAAAATGACCAGAAGGCCCCACCTAAGTTGAATTTTTAGTTGAAACAAATTTAAAAGTACCAAATTATCAACTGATTGAAAATTCGAAAATTCATTTGTCCGGGCTTTTTCTGATTTTTATCCATTTTTATAGAATACTTTAACTGAAATTTGGCATTTTCATTGAGTTTTTCATCAAATCATGAATTTCGAATAACGGAATTCCTTGAAATTCCTGTGTAACCGTCACTTGTCAAAAATTTTCGGAAATTCTACCAGAGAATTACAGACTTCTCAAATTTTTCTGGGAATTCCTTAAAAAATTCCGTGAATTCCAAGAATTTGAAACGGAGTTTCCTGAAAATTCAAAGAAATGGCAGTGAATATTCATTTTCACTTGAAAATTCATGTTAATTGTTGAAATTCTGTCTTCCTACCGCTAAAAAAATTGGGATTTTGTTATAATTTCCAGAGAGACTTCAAATTTCATAGACTGTTTCTCCTTAAATCGAATTTATGATCTTTTTCCGGAAAATTCGGTCAATTTTTTTAAACAGTGTTTCTATCTATTTTCCTGAAACTGTTGAACAACTACTATTTGCAGTTTTCATCCATTTTCTCATAAAAATTATGAATTTCCAATGACGAAATTCCTTGAAATTCCTGTGCACCCGTCACTTGCGAAAAATTTCCAGAACGCAGGGCAAAAACGAATGTCTGAATTCCACACATTTTGTAGACATTTTTAAGACACTCAAAAACGTCTGAATAAAATGAAAATTTGTCTGAATTTCAACCATGAATTAAGATGTTTAGGCACCTGTTTGTCTGAAATTTTCATTTATTCAGACAAATTTTCATTTTATTCAGATGTTTTTTAGTTTCTGAAAAATATCTACAAAAGTTGTGTGAAATTGAGACATTCGTTTTTGCTGTGTGTCAACCGAAAATTTCGCCCAAACATTTCTACCAGTGCAATGACTCGAATCGAAAATTCTCGCCAATCGTCGTTCCAGTTGACTGCATACTTGCGAGGGAATTCGGAATGAAGCATGAAAGTAAAATGGAGACCGAGGACAGACAGGCGCGGACGATGAAACCGACAGACGTTGATCGATAACAGCGTCGCGACGCTGGGGCGTGTCCGGGTTACACCGCCTCCGCGCCGCACCACCCACAAGAATCATTTGCACACCGTGACGTGCAATCATCTCTGCAAAAATATAAAACACTGAAAAATGGGAGTCGCATCAACTCAATGATTTCTCATCTGAAAAAAACCATCGCCAGCCTTTTTCTTCCTTCGCGTCGGGAAGTGTTTAGGCGAGGATGTACAGCTGGTTGACACTCGCTGTCGGCATTCACCCGGAGTATGCCTAAACGGATTAAATGGGTCTCCGTCGGTTGACTGAGTTTCCGAGGATAGAGAAGAGGACAAATTGAATTTAATCTTAACGCTAATTCGATCTTGCCTACGGTTACACGCTGAATTAAACCGGCATGAACTCCCTCGAAGATGTATGTGCGCACTTTTTTTTGGTTTTAGGGATATCCAAGGATCTTTTACAGTTTGGTACAGATCTCACTATAGATTCAATCATTTTCAGTCATCAAATTTGTCAATTAAATTGGCCGAGAAAAATTTGAAAAGAGTAATGAATGTTCAAGCGTCATTGAAATTACATTTTACACAGAAATTTTTTTTTTTTTGAATATTCGATGTTTATAAATAAGTTGAAATTATTTAAACTTTCGGAAATCTCATTTTTTTAGCCACGAAATCGATTTTTGAATCTCATTTGATAAATTGATTTGTTACGATTCCGAACAAACGATTTTTATGGTGAAAAATTGATTGTTTATCAATTATTTGTGAAGAATGCTCGTAATTCTTAAAAATTTTACTTTTTCAATCATTTCAAGGAATGTACAGCGATTTTCCGTTGCACTACTGCATTCACTCAAAAAAAAAGCCGTCATTTTGTTTCAGTATTTTGAATAATTTTATCATCTCCTGACAAAAAAATATATAAATATTTTTTGTTATTTATTTCCAGTTGAAGAACTGTGTTGATATTTCTCATGAATATCCAAGTACTTTGGCTACTTTGCTTCCGAGAGGAAGTTTTGAGATCATTCAAATTTAAGTTTTGGGTTTTTTGCACGGACAGAAATGTTCAGTAAAAATTACGGAACTCATAATTCGCTCAACGATTACGGAATCGACTCAGAAAATGTAAGGGACGGTATCGTAATTTTTCAGAGGAGATTCGGATAGAAATTACGGAAAGCTCTGGAAAAATTCCGTGACAGTTCCGTAAAATTGCCTACAACCACATTTCGCTCTGGAACTATACGGAAAAGATATGTAATTTTTATTGAATATTTCGTGTGTGTTATATTGTCCCAGTATAATCCCAAAAATCCGAAAATGCAATTTTTGGACCTCGTCCGTACGTCTGTATGTGTGTACGTTTTCCTTCAATTGTTCGATAACGAATGGATGGAACTGAATCTTTTTCTTTCAAATGTAGGTATTGCTGAGCCCTATCGATCGCCATTAATTGAAATTTAATTCATCGATTAGTGTTTTTAATTATCTAATTGTTTCGAAAATCGGTTGTCCGCACGGAGAGAGATTTTCAGTAAAAATTACGGAACTCACAATTCACTCACCGATTCCTAAATCAACTCAGAAAATTTGAGTGATGGTATCGTAATTTTTCACAGGAGATTCGGATAGAAATTACGGAATGCTCCAGCAAAATTCCGTGACAGTTCCGTAAAATTTACTACAACCACATTTCGCTCCGGAATTACGGAAAAGATACGTAATTTTTATTGAATATTTCTCTCCGTGCTATTGTCCGTGTGATATTACGTAGTTTTTCCTCCCAGTGCAGAATAATTCGTGAGATTCATCGTTGATAATACACGAACATGACAATCTCGCACCTGTCCCGGCTAATTACACGGATCTGCCGATGAAATGAACATCAATATTCTAAAACCGACTCGGAACTCTCAAACTATTTTGAATGGAAAATGTTGTGTCAGCGTGTGTGATTGGCTCTCTCCAATGTGAAGGTGTCTGTTATTTTGTCAACCCGAATTCCCAACAATGTGACCATCGTAGCCGTTAATTCCCCCTTCCCCCCCTGAAACAGTATTTTCCATGTGAGAAGTGATGAAAAAATTGAACTAACTGAAGGAAAAGATACAATTGTTTGGAATTAATTCACATTGAAACTGGAGATAAAGGCGACTTGCGAATTGATCTCGGTGGATAAAAAAAAAATATCGTGAAAAATAGAGGGAAAAGGCCGAGGATGAACGAGGGGATGAAAATTTGTGTCCGCTAGCGGGTCCGGTTTATCGAGCTGGAACAACAAGCGGCAATCAGGCATAACTCGATCATTTCATTCTTCTGATTCTCCCTTGATCCTCCCTCTGGCTCGTCCTCTCGCCAGTACTCCTGGTCTTTCTAAGGCTGGCTCTGGGTTCTATCGCTCGGGTATATTTGTAGCTAAAATATACTCTATAGTTTATACTTTCTTATTTTCACGGTGAATGCCAAACGTGTCTCACTCACTCTTCATCCATTTAACATGAAGAAAATTTTGAATTTATTTTTTTATTATTGGGGATTGTTTAGTCCAATTTATTTATGAATGCTATTTGTTTATTTATGCATTTATTTATGAGAATTACATTTTTCACTCATTTTTTTAAATATTTGAAGTGAAATTTACAGTTTCGGTTGATTTTTCCATAAAATTTGGAATTTTCGTTGACGAAATTCCTTGAAATTACAGTGAAATTATAACTTGATAATTTCCATTGATTATTCAATATTAAATTTTGGTATAGAGCGGAAAAAATAATGGAATTTTACATTTTACAGAAAAAATTCAATGAAACTTGCTTGAATTAAAGACTAATTTTCAATAACAACTTGGATATTTTGTACTAAATTATCCGTTGAATTTTCATAATTCTTCCCTGATATAACAATTACAATGAAATTGACAGTTTCTATTCATTTTTTCCATAAACTTGTTCAATTGTCAATGACGAAATTCCTTAAAATTTCAGTGAAATTATCACTTGATAATTTCCATTTATTATTTAATATTAAATTTGATATCGAGAGGGAAAAACAATCAAACTTATTTGAATTATCGATTCATTGACAATAAAAATGGATATTTAGCACTAAATTACATTGAATTTCCAATTGATTTTGAATTCAAGAATATATTTACCTGAATTTTGCTCAGTTCCATTAATTTCACAAAATATTTCCTTACAATTTTCATTTTATTTCAGCAGAAATTTCATTTTGCACAGAATTATTATTTTCATAACATTCTTTTTTATAAATAAACGAATGAAATGGTTTAAACTTTCGGAAACATTATTTTTTTGGGCATGAAATCGATTTCTGATAAAATTCCGATAAAATGATTTCTACAGTTGAAAATCGATAATTTATAAATTATTTATAAAAAATACTCGCGATCTTTAACAATTACAATTTTTAAAAAACTAGACTGCAATGGTGGATTTTCCATTTTTCTTCTCAGATTTTTTTAATGTTCAATATTACTGATAGAATGATTCATTTATTCCAAACGAGATTCGTTAACTATTAACGAATGAACATTTGGTGAGACCGAATAGACCCTAACCTCCAACGAAAATCCATTCGTTAATAACAACTAATCCGTTCTACCAGTGTACGTCTGGCGGAATGACGTGACGCACCTGCGATTCAGGCCTTCAAAGTTCAAATAACAATTTGTTTTTTATTATAAAATAAAAAAATATTGTAAAACCTCCGGCAACTTAGGGTCAAATGACGCTCAAATGAAAGTTCTGTTATTAAACTACACCAGTAGAAAAGCATTCACTGAAAAACAATAGCCAAAGTACTTACATATCCTCAATTCTCACTGCATTTTCCTCTCTATCATGTACTCCGAAAAATTTTGTATTCAACAAATTTCATCAATTCCCTAAAGAAGCAGGGACTACACGTTTAAACATGATGATGAATCTATTTCGAGGACTATTATGTAGTTCACTTGTCACTATTTCCCACCCTCACCGACTCCATTCTTCTCCCCCGGTACGCACCTTCTACATCTCCCCCTGTCTGGTAATCCTGTTACGTATCCACGCTCACAGATACACACGATCCGCCACAGCGGCAAATCCGATGGAGGAAAAGAAAATCTTGTCTCTCTCTAATTCTCTCCATTCCCATTCACCCCCCNATTTTTCTCCATTCCCATTCCCCCCCCCCCCGCCCCCTTTTTTACCCTCTCACTTCTATTCGTGTTCCGCGAAACAATGAACTTCCCTCGGTGGAACTGTGCAGTGCATAATCCGCAAAATTGCTACCTCGTCGCTTTTTCTTTTGCGTAGGATTTGACTTTGTATTGCAGACAAAAAACTTTTTACTCTTTCTCTTTCAGATTTGGTGAAACAAATCCCGTGGGGAAGGGTACTCATGTGTTCACTCTCGCATGTATAAGTTGTTTCGAATCGAGAACATTTCACTATTTTATTTTTATTTATATTTTCATTTCACTGATATTTTCTTATTTTTCATTAATATTTTCTCTCTATATAATAATTTTGTAAATTAAGACCTGAAAATTTTCAAAGTTCACAAGGGTCACTTTGGTGTGAAGGGTCTAGAGGGTCTGGATGGTAACCCTTCATATGGATATGCATATTATCACATGTGTACTCTCAGTGGGTAAGCTTCCTCATTTCACGGGTTCATATGGGTTCATAAGGGTTACAAGGGTCACGAGGGTCTCAAGGATCTGGAGGGTAACCCTTCATATGGATATGCATATCATTATATGTGTACTCTCAGTGGATAAGCTTCCTCATTTCACAGGTTCATATGGGTTCATAAGGGTCTGAATGGTCTAGAGTCTGAAGGGTCTGGGGGGTAACCCTTCATACGGACAAATTCATCTTTAGAAACTATTCATGAGTAAGGAAAAAATGAAAAAAAAAAAAGAAATTTCGCCTCTTAGACTCAACCATTTCGTAAGTAATAAAAATGAAAAATCGAAAAGGTAACAATTTCTATATAATTGTCATTCCGTTAATATAAAATAAAATTTTTGCTTTAATATTTTTTCTTTCGCAGGTAAGGGGGGGTAAATAATCATATTTTCCATCCATACAAATATAAATTCATCCATATATATTAAATATTTGTTAAAATCTCATATCTAATATATATGGAATTTCCACATATGAATGGATGGAAAATATTGAGTGGTTGTACCCCACTGGACAGGCGTTGGATGGAGCCTGATCCCCTCCCCCTTCGGGGGGAGGTACATAATCTAAATGAACAGAAACTTTGAGTGGTTCGAGTGATAACATTCGTTATCGACGCAAAATAAACATTTGACACAAAAAAATGTTCATGGAAAAACGTAAATTGAAATCGAAATAATTGAAAAAAAAAATATGACAAAAAAGAGGGGGTCACAATAGACTTGAATGAATCTCCGCTGTCATGTCCGCACAGTCACACCAGAAAGGGGGGGAGCGAGCGAAGCGAGCGGGGGGGCGAAGCCCCCTTGGGGGTGGCGAGCGAAGCGAGCAGGGGGCGAAGTCCCCTTGGGGGTGGCGAGCGAAGCGAGCAGGGGGCGAAGCCCCTTAGTTATGAAGAATTTTCCTTAATTTCGTTGGTTCCAAGAAATTAATGGAAATGGAAATTCATGGGAAAATTGAAGATTAAAGTAACAAATCTGACAAAATTGGGCTATTAATTATTTGTAACGAATAGTTTTTTAAAAATATTTATTCCAGAACATAATACAGTCGATAGAATTGATGCTTCAAGTACAATAAATACAATTACAGAATTACAGGATTAAGTTGAATAAACATGAAGTATAATAATGAAATTATTAAAATGTGCACTTCAAAATAATACTCATGACGCAAAGGATTATTTATATTGCTTATATTATACTAGATAATTACTAGACTACCTAATCCAATATCTAAAGTATAAATGTTTTAATAACATACTTTTGGTCGATTTGCACTGCTGTTTATTATTATTTATATTTTTATTTCCTTAATCTTTTGCATTCTTTAACATAATTTTCATTAATTTCTGGGTGCAAAAAAATTTATGATAATAAAAACTCATGAAAACAAACAGTATGAAAATTAAAAATAATTGAAAATGAATATAAAAAAATTGAAAAAATTGAATAATGCAATGTTGTCACGTCACGAGACTCTCAAATCTGATGTAAATAGAATTAAAGCGTTCGGTACAGCAAATACATAAATGTGCTCGCATAACCAGACTCTGGGGAATTGAATGCTGTATTAACCAGCTCGACAGATCGTGTAATTCTCAACAGGACCCCCGCCGCCCGTGTAGCCTCAACTTATAGGGTGGGTTAGCTGACATTTGACACATGTAACGATGGAAGTGTAACAATCGCTTCCTCTTTTCCTCGCTGAACGCATGCGATAGTTGATACGGCAAAGGATAATTTGTCATCCACCCGGAAGACGTGTTTTCATCCCTCAAAAATAAAACTCAAAGGATTGACAATTTAATTACTCGCGTCATTGATATCACGTCATCACCTTCGCGGAGAGAAATATTTAGTAAACATTACGGAACAATTAACGTAATCCGCAATGAGGAATCGTTTTCCGGAAATTTTTATAGGAATGGAAGAGGTTTATCACCGAACAAAGTACGAAATTGTCACGTAATTTTTCCCGAAGTAAAATCCTACAGAAACTTGCCGACTTATTATGCCTCCAAAATCAAAAATTCTTGAACGTTCAACAATTTTTATGAAGCTGGTGAGTTATTTCTACCTTCCGTTCCGTAAAATTTCTCAATCGTTGGGGAATATTACGGAACGAGTTGTTGTCCCCACAAACAAATCGTAGAATTTACGTGGGGATTCGTACAATTTCAGTTCCGATTCACACTTTTTATTGAATTTTACTTCGCTCGCGGATTACGTTTCGCAACGTCATTTTTACATTTTTTTCTGGTAATTTCCATTGAATTTTTCTCTCCGTGTTTTCTAGTTCTATTTCTGCTTTAATCTGAGAACACGAATGCAGTTTTCCGCGTTAATCCACGAGTTCGGATAAAGATCAAAAGCCTTTAACCCGAGTTTGCGGTTTTATTTCCCCTCTTTTTTTCTCTCAAAGGATTGAAATTTCATGCAAATCGGAAAAGAAATGAAGAGAGCAAGTTTAGCATCACTTTATCATCAATTGATTCGCTCTCTTTTAACTTCCTGTCAAACGACGATCGTTGGCGGCAGCAAATGAGCCCCTGGTGGATAACAATTTGAAAGAAAGTTTTGAAGGGGGAGTTCAACCCCTTTTAAATCCTCATTCCCGCATCTTGTTCATTCTGGTGATGTACTGATGCGTATTGTATTTCGGGGAAACATTTTTTTATATTTTTTATCGAATATTTTGCGCACCAAAAGTTGCTTAATAAATTATTGCATAACAAATCAATCGAAAGTTGCTTTTTTGGAGAGCGAATTGTGACCACAAAAAAAGTCATGACGAAATATTCATTGAAAACTGGCCAGTAGTCACGATCGACTTAAACCGTTCTACCACTTTGCTACTGAACATTCGATGGAATTTCAAATTTTTTCTAAAATTGTAGAAGATGGACTGCACTCCTCTGTCCTGTTGAAATTTCCGCTCCACTTGTCAAAAATTCTCATCAGATCATCGCACTACTGAAATTTCACGAAATTTCGTCATTTTAAACTCAAAATTTCATGGAACAATCCATGAATACTGTAAATTCAAAATTCCATAGAAATTAATACTCATACAAATTAGATTAGAAGCAATTTATTATTTCCCTGAGGTACAAAAATCCGCTAAGAAAAAACTAAAAAAAAAACAATTATTACAAATGAATCTTATGAATTATTAACATTATTACAATATTGTTTTCATTTAATTCTCTTAGTCTTCATTCGTTATTTAGTTCGCGGATTTGTTTTTTAGTATTTTGTTTGTTTTTAATTCAATTATTTATTATTTATTTTCTTTTTCATGTATATAACAGTCCCATAGCTGTCGTCTCCCAGATCTTCATCATAATTATCATCATCTTTTACGTTAACAATCTCGTAAGGCAAGATAATGGAAATTAAATCAAAAGAAAATTGAATTAACAATAATTAAAATAATGTGAAATAGGAAAAATCAATAATTAAAGGCAAAAGATAACTTGAAACCTTACAGGTTCGAAGGAAATAGTAAGAATAGCAGACTGCACAGCGGGAATGAAAGTCTATTATGACAATTGCAACAGTGCGATTAATCCTCAAGGGCCCAGCATTAATCCCGTAAAAATGTAAATATACAATCCCCTGTGTGCACTTGGGTTTACAAGCTGCAATGAGCAAAAAAAAAGACAGGCAGTGGCAAATATTCACAGATGCTCACGTATATTTCGCCTCTGCACCGATACGTGCGCGTATGGGAAAAGGAATGAAACACTAACGGGATTTATTTTGTATCCGAGAATGAGGGAGTTGGGTGAGAACAAGTGTACATATGTACTTACATCGGGTTAGAATGTATCACTGGGGGATCCATGTAGACATAGGAAATTGAGGAGAGGACGTGTGTTAGTCGTGTGAGCTTTCTCTATTCGCTGATGTGTACCTAGTACTGAGCGAAAACGGCAAACTAACGGTCGAGCCAGTTCATTAGAGATCGACTAAACTTTGGGGGCTGAAGGATGAAACCGGGGGTGGGTCGTTTTAACATGAAATACACGTAGGATTTATTTCCTTATTTTCGGATATTTTTATCTGAATTTTACTGATTTTTGTTGCAGAAAGTTGAGGATTTTATTCCGTTGATTTTCATGGAATTATGTTGAATTTTTCATTAAATTGTTATTTTGCAATTACGAAATTCATTGGTACAATTGGAATTTCGGAATCCAATTGCATTCATTTCTATTTTTCTCTCAATCATTGATTTTCCTGCTTAACATTATTTCAACTAATTTAGTCTGAACGTTGTGGAAATTTTGAACAACATGGCAATGAAATTTCAAGAGATTTCATCATTGAAAATTCATCATTTCATGAAAAAATCGGTCGGTACTGTAATTTTCTGTTTATTTATTCCGGGAAAATTAATGAAAAACCAGGAAAATTCTGAGAAATCTTTCCCTGAATTTTTTTCGAATGAAGACTTCTCTGAATTTTCACGGGAATTTAGCAGTGAATATTCATTTTCACTTGAAAATTCATGTAAATTATGAAAGTTCCGTTTTTTGCCTCTAAAAAAATGGGACTTCCCTTGAATATTCGCAGAATTTTTAAATTCTATAGACTTTTCCCTTTTAGGATATCCAAGTACTCTCATTCTAGCCCCATTTGATCCGAAGTTTTCGGAAATTTGGCAATGATTTTATTATTTAAACTTTGTCGGGCTGAATTTACATCTCGATATTGAACTGTTAGAAAACATTTTAAAAATCTGAAAAACAAAAATAGAAAGTTAAAAAAAATAATATAAAAAAAAAATCTGATAATTGCAATTTTTCAAAAATACGAGCATTTTCGATAAATTATTTATAAACAACAAATGTTTAACAAAATAATAATTCAGTACAAACCGTAATTTGAATGAATCCCGGAAAAAATAGACCATGGAAAAAAGAAACCAAGGGAAAGAAAAAACAGACCAAGGGAAATTTTTTAGTTGGGTGGGTTTTGGCACGTTTTGGGTGTGTGAGCTATTTTTTCCTGGTCTATTTTTTCCGCCTATCAATTTGAATGACGCTGAATATTCATGATTTTTTTCAAATCTTTCTCACGCAATTTAATTGACAAATTTGATGATTGAAAATGGTTCAGTCTGTAATGGATTTCTTTAAATCGAGTTCAAGGTCTTTTTCCGGGAAATTGCGCCAAATTTTTTTAACACTATCTACAATTCAAGCGTTTATGTTATTTAGATAAGTCTTTTTGTAACATCAATTTCAGGATTACAACCTTATTAATCTTCATGGAATAATTAACCTGAAATTAACAATTTGCATTGATTTTTGCACTGAAGAAATTCCTCTAACCTTCAACCTAAAGCTCACTACGACGATAAATAGCAGATTCCTCAACGTCCTCTCCCCCAGAATTGCTGGTGATGACGCATTGACCCTATTAGGTCAGCCTCGAATCTATCACTTTCTACATGCATTAAAAAATTCATAAAATACCTGAGAAGCGCGTTCTTTGAATTTGAATCATTCATCAATATCTACTCGTTCAAAAATGGTTTCGTCTTCCACCAGTCAGAGAAACACCGTGAAGACCACCGCTGAGATCGAATCTGGGAAGACCCGTACGTGGCCAATTGTGCCAGTCACCACTGCGTGATCTTGGCACATTCGTCAATTTCACCTACACACACGAGAGTCGTATAACGGAGAAACGAATGTGCTGCGTTATTACACCGGTTCATAAGGTCAGTTTTGATTGTTGAAAACATTTGTCTGATAGAACGATGACATTTTTCACCCAATACTTGATACCTCTTCTCGAGTGAGAAATGTACATTAACCACCGATCACTCAAAATGCCGAGCTGCAGGGAAAAAGGGGACCTCAATTTTCTGTTGATCAATTCAAATTCAATCCCTATAGCTGCCTTTGACATTATACCTACGTCTGCGGAGGGAATTTCATTTAGTAATGTGCGGCTCGTTGAAATGCGATATGCATTCAAATTTCACCTTTATGGTTTTATTCAAGTATTCGAGATCCCTGGGGCCTCGTGGAATACTCGTACTACTAATTTACTTTCGACGCACAACCCTTTGGTCAATACATTAGCACGTGTGATGTGAGTGTGGTGTGAATGGGGTTGAGGATGGCTCAATATTCATTTCATTTTCTCAACATATTTTTCGTACGTAACGATTAATCCGTGATCACCTCGTTTTTAGAGGATTTAAGGGGAAACGGAACCCCTGCGTTTATATGAATCTTCAGAATTGTGTTTTCTCCTGCAATTATTATTTTTTATTCATTAAGTTTTCCATTGACTTAACAATGCGATAATCGAGTCGATAAAGTAATTTTATAGATAGAAATTAATAATTGTAGGAGGAAACACAATTCTATGATTTGATGTAGACAAAGGGGTTCCGTCTCCCCTTAAGGATATCCAAGTAGAGAGAAAAACGACAAAGTTCTCAAACAAGTCTTACTTGTGCCAAGAAAATAGTTTTTCGTGAGAAGACCCGGTAAACCGCAATTCTAACCTCGCTTCGCTCGCTTTGATCGCGGTTTACGGGCCTTCTGACGAAAAATTGCATTCATCACACGGTCCAAAAGTATTTTCTGACGAATGTGGCTTTGTAATGTGGCTCTATAATCACATTCGTCAGAAAATACTTTGTGGACCTTGTGATGAAAATAACTATTTTGAAAATTATCAAAAAAGGATTTTTTGTGCCGAACATGCAGAGAGTGCGCCGGGATGAAAAATTTTGTCGCAAAAATAGATTTAGTAGATCAATAAAAATTGCATTCTCTGTACACGCAAGAAATGTCATTTCTAGCACTACTCCTTCGTTATTCGATACTCCCGTACGTATTTTGCTCCCGAAAAATCTTTGTTTTATGCGGAACAAGGGATAGTAGTTTTTCGTTTCGACTGTCTAATAATCACAGACAAGAAATGAACCCTTAAATGAAACAATAATAATGATATGATAGCAATCTTGTAACTTAGGGATAAAATATTTGTTGATAAATTTTCCTCTATATGAGATATTTTCATCCTGAAAAGGCACCGTCTGGTATGAATTATCCGCCTCTTGAGCCAAATATTTCGTTGCTGTCGAAAGCAGAACAATTCTTCATGTTTGAGACTTTCAAATTCGAACCAAACAAATTCTTTTTTGGCAATTTTCAACCAGCGATTTTGTTGGCCCAAACAAGACTTGTTTGACAATGTGTTTTTCTCTCAGTGTACCTTTTACATTTATTTATCTACTGCGAATTTATAAGCTTAATTTATAAGTTCAAGTTGTAAGTTAAGTTATAAGTTTTTTCATGCATGGACTGCGTAAAGTTCGAAGTCGTGCGCAATGCGAAGCTTTACGCACCCTAAACCGTTCTGAAAAGTGAACTCTTCAGGACGGTATAAAAAAATTAGTATATTTCGATACGAGTGCGTAAAACAAGTGATGAAATAGTATATTATGTCACCAGGCGATAAAAGTATTGTCGCCTTTGGCTCGGATTATAATGCCACATTCGCCAGATAATGCTTTTATCGCCGTGTGGCATACGATATTTTATGTCGTTGGGCCTGAAAACCGCGATCTAACCGAGCGAAGCGAGGTTAGAATCGCGGTTTTTTCCTGCCGAACGACATAAAAAGATTTTCTCGATCGGCAACCCAAGAAGAGACAAGAGTGCGGTCATATGGCGAAATGCGAGAGACCGCTGCTCCTCCGATACGGACGATGTTAGAAGATTCATTCAGTAAATCAAAACAGCTCGGATGATGCAAAAAATGGAGGATCTTCAGGATCGTTAACATTCATCTTGTTTTTATTGTAATTTTTTTCCAATGATTCTATATCATATGAAACCTAACGAAGGTACGTCATAAAGCCTCTTACCATCCCTGATTACCCAGAAAAAAGGATAAACGAAGGATTGACGAAAAAAATTGCAATACCGTCATCAGAAAGTGTGCAAATTTTAAGACTCCTGGATGATTGCTTTAATGACGAGGGCGTGTTCAGTAGACGCCGTGTCGCCTAGTTTTTGTCGACAACCTATTCTGCCTCTCATAAAATTTTGATCGCCTCAGGGGTTGTCGCATCCCTTTTCATTGACCGAGGAAAATAAATAAATTCAGAGAGCTTACCAAGTTGCAAGAACGGATGCTCGAATCTCCGAGAATCGTAAATCAAGCAATCAACCGCTATAAATGTCCACCTACGCCGATTAAACATTTTTGAGAGCGTTCTGGACGATTTTTATGCCTGTTTGATTCGCCAAGGGTTGGGTCCACCGAATTCTTTTTTTTGGCCATTCTGCAAGTTTGCAGATATACGACGGCGCATGACCGGGGATTCGACTCGCTATGCTTATGACACATTGTTGCATCAACAGAAGTGAAAAACTACGCGGGGTTTTTCACTTCTGTTGAAGAAAAATAATTGAAAAATTTAATAGAAGAGTTAGTGGTTTCCAGCAGACAATTGCTGGGAAAATCCAGACATCGACATAACCGTAATTTTTAATTAGAGTTGAATTTTGAATAAGTCAATTGTTAATATTACTCACCGGTTTTTTGATTATTAAATTAACCACCAATTTAAATATTCAAATTCCGAATTTCATCAACCAATAATTGAGAAATTTAAATTAGCAATTATTATATTATTTTTCAAATTTCAATGAAGATAAGTAAAAACTTAATTATTAATTAAGGTGAAACTTAATTATTGTCGTAAGGTGGAATTTTTCATGATATCACTAAAGTAATGGTTGATACCGATCTATGGGAAAATGCAATGAATTTTATTTTTTCATATTGAAAAACTTTAGGTGGATATTTTTCAACTTCTGTCCACGGCATTTTTTTTCTCAATACAAAATCGGTAGTGATGCATCACTAAAAATCGGAGAAAAGGAGTTTCGAAATTTAAAAAATGGCCACTAAATAATTTTTACGGGAAAAATCCCTAAAATGGCACGGGAAAATTACATAATTTCCTACAGAAATCAGCAAAAAATATAGAACTTCAATAAATTTTTATTTGAGGTTTTAAACGCATTCGATTTCTTCATACGCTTTTTTATTGCGAAAAATAAAGCGGTAGAATGGTCGAGTAATATGGACTCAATTCCAGCAATTTAAGATGCTGTATTTATTTCCAACTAAAGAGTAACGATTTACTTCGATACAAAGAATGAATTCAAAACTGAACTCAAACGGAATTCAGTTGACTATGAACTATTAAGTTTAGTGTGATTTCGGTTTTATTGAAAACCGTGGCACACTTCCTTCGTTTCATATTACAACACGAGACTGATGATGAATTACATTCCTACCTATTAATATTAAGGGAATATTAAGGAATTGGATGGAATAAATACTGAAAAAAATGACTTATATTTTCAAACAATGTTTTTAATTTCACGATAAACATAAGTAAAGGAGTAAATAACGCTAGAGCGTTCCAAAAATAAAACTGTTCATCACATACGACTCATCAATATACCTAGCATTCATTGTAACCGATACTCTGTAGGAAAGTGATAACTTCTACTCCTAAAATTACGTGTAAAATTGAGTAAAACTGAAATGACGAATGAGGACATCGCGAGGATTGCCCATGCAATAATTTCACCGTCTTCGTACTTTTCAATTCGGACGTGTTTTGGTTTAGATCACAATACGTGCAATCATGTTTCGATTGTTATGATCGCTACTACTTTGCTCTAGTCTCCGATGATATGAATAAGATCACTTCAAATTTTTGCAGAGTTAACTTATCGTCTCTTAAATTCGGCTTGAGCATGGTTTCTTTATTATAGAAAAAACAATTGATTCGTTCTTGTAATTCTGAAATTCTTGAACAATGATGAATGAAGGGAATCGGTTCAAACATAAAAGCAATACGATGTGTTCACCCGTTGAAGTGAATTTGAATAAAAAATATGACAAATCAAGAACGAAAAAATTTCATGGAAAAACGTGGCGAATGCGATTGAAAGTTCCATTGGATTTTTGTTAGTTCTTCGTCGATTCTACAGAAGAATTCCGCAATTTTCCTAGATTTATAGAAACTATTTGACAGAAAATCAGTAAAATTTCATCTTTCTACACAACTTTTTCTATTGCGACATTTTCTGCTGGAATTCCTCGATATTAATTTCTCAAGTTTTTTCACTCTAATTTGCTTCTCTTTTCAGTAAAGACATTAAACAAAAACTTAGAAAATTGGAGCAGAGGATTTTGTGTAGAAAATATCTGAAAAGAATAAGTTGTATAGAAATAGCTGATTCCATTGATTTTTTCTATAGAATACTCTCTCCATTGAACAGTTCCAAATCCAATGAAATTGTCTGCAGAATTCTGTAAGTTTTGCTATTAATTTTTTTCGCACACACTATTCTTCAGTCAATTGGAAGAAATTGTATCTCAGTTAGAAAGTATCATATGGTACGAATATATCTTCGAGATTAATCGTTCCAAGTTATATACAAAAAATATGGTATTCAGGTGGAAAAAAAATATATGTATATTTGATAAATCTTGAGAGCATAATTAAGGAGTATCCAATGTTTTCCCCGCCAGAGTAGCTGCTTTGGACAGTACGATCTGAATATCCATCGACGGAAAGTTCTGTAAATAAGAAGAACGCTCATTAACTTCAGAGAGATGAATTATAATTAAATACTGGTCATTACCTGTAAAAGTTTGACATTGGTAGCAAAATCATTATCCAACAACTGATCTCTGAGTAATCTACGAAGAAAGTAAAAATTATTAAGACGCTTGTTTCAATATTTGAAGAAATTATTTTTACTCACAGTATCATAGCACAACAAATGTGTATTAAAAAGCTGAATCTCTTCTCGTCGGCAAAGAGGGAATCCCAGATTCTCATAACGTCAGGCAATGGGAATTCTTGAGAGAGTAGCAGTGTCAGCCATCTGTTGGTATTATCAGAATTTCATAGATGAAGAAGAATACTCAATCGATCAAAGTATTATTTTGAATATGGAAACTGCTGCATTTTGTTTAAAATGCAGTATCAAATAACTTAAATTGAGATTTTACACAAAGATTTTATTTGCGGAATCGCAATTGTATAGCAATACATGCAAAATGTTTGTTCTTTCTCCATTCATATGGTTGTGTTTAATTAAGAAACAATTTAGGATAAATCGAAGGGGATAAATCGAAGGATAAATCGAAATTTCAATTGATGACATTCATGAAAGTTGAAAGATGACATAGCATCCTGCTTTCCATTTAAAATTTATACCTTAAGAACATCTAAGGTTTGACCGAGTAAATAGTCCAGGGGATGATATAGGATTTTGCAAGAGAAAAAATTATGCAAGTTCCCTATTTTTAGTGATGAATTGGCCAGTAACACCACAAAACTGTGTTCAATAGAGGTGTTACCATTGAATTACCTAAGAAAATTTCAGTTATCAAATTTACCTGAAACTGTAATATTGTGGACAAAGATCTTGCTGTTGCAGTCTCATCCACACCTCATGATCATTGGCCTTGACCTGTTGACTGAGTTTAATCATCATGGCATTAATCCCAAACTCAGCCTCGTCCAGAGACTTGATGAAGAAATCTCTGATCTCTGCCATGAGATTGGTAAAGCAGAAAAAAGTGTCAGCCTCAGCCCACTCTGAATTCCAGAGAACAATTAACATTCTGAATAAGCGTTCAGTAAGGGTAGATTAGAGGGAATGAACTCACCACGCCACTTGGCATCCGGGTCACATGCGAATGCGTGATAAATGGGTCCCACAATTTCGTTCATACCCTGTACGTATCCCTGGCCCGGGTTCAATTTCGCGTAGAGGAACAGAATTCTCTCTAGCACTTCCCAGTGGGCCTCACCACCCTCGGTCAATGGGGCATAATCTTCCGGGGCTTTCCGAACAGATACTGCGATCTACAAGCAATTTCAACAACTGATGTGGAACTAAGACCATTGTATTCACATTTTAGAAATTATTGGGGGAATTCAGTGGTGCATACTCTACCTGCTGCTTTCCACAGCAATGGTTGTGAACGAAAGTTGATTAGTGTTTTAATTTTGTGAAGTAATAGGCAAATATGATTTCACTTCTGAATGTCAACATGTGTTTCACAGGGACAATTTATTACAATACTATTTATTACCGGGACAATTTATTACAGTATTATTTGTTACTCGGACAATTCATTACAGCATTATTTATTATATAATAAACAGGTGAATCGCTACATATGTATGTTAGTTGTCTGTTCTAAGGATGCTGTCATTCCCATGTCATTTGAATTTCTACATTTCGATTCTGGTCGATTAGTAATACGACAAAAAAGAAAAAAAATACGTGGATTATGATGCTCGTCTTTTCGCTGCAATGATCGACTGAAATGAGGATCGTGACATTCTTGATTATTTGCGTGGGGTAGCCCACAATGTTAAGTCTTGAAATTGTACCTTGTTTACAGAAGGATCTGTTTGGCTTTAAATTCTAGTTATTTTGTGATTGTTTGTTTACTTTATTGTACTTGTGAGTATGAGATTTGGGACTGAATTTGTCTTGAATTTTGATTAATGAAACTTCTATTTGTTTTCTTTTCTACGGGTTTTGTAATGAATGAGCTGCGATCAAATGCTATTGAAATGAATCGTGCCGTTGATAAATTGTTCCATAATGAATTGTTCCATAAGAAATTGCTCCGTAATAAGTTGGTGTAATAAATTGTCCCATAATAAATAGAGGTACAACCGTTCGTTTCATCTTAGTATAGAAGAACATAACATGAATGAGGAAAACACGTTACCTTTGTCACACCTAAACCTTTTCTCTCAACGTTAGCACTTCTCAGTACAGTATGTTGCACTCTGCAATGCAAGCGTTTTGGCCCATTCGCATCAACAATAGCCTGACAAGGATAATCCGTGCCCTGTTGGAAGAACGATATGTCGGGGCACAGTCTCCTAACGTCTTTATCAATCTGCAGCAAAACTTCGTTATCTTTGAAGAACGTCTGCCATTTACTGCCAGGACTCGAGTTCAGGGGGTGATCGTGAAGAGTTACGTCCACTCTTTCGCCATCGTGAGTTTTCTCACCTGGCATTACGATTAAATCAGCTGAAAAGGGGCAAGTTTCATTCATGAAAATGAGACGAGATGATATTCAGAGAGAATGCACTATTTCACCTATAAAAGTGTTGTATAAATCTCGCTTCCGCTTGAGTGTTTCTTCCCAATCTGATTTTGTTAATGGGAGGTAGTTGAGTAATAATTTCCAACAGAGAGATCTCAAGCCTCCTTCGTCAGGAATTCCTGAAATTTTGTGGGGGGAGTTCGGTGATAACTGATTCGGAGAATAATTTATAGAAAAATTTAGCGAGCAGAGAACATGCATGATTTTTTTAATTGACGGAGATTAGTTCGCATGAGTGTATGGACAAATTCGATAGAATTAGCGTTCGCTAGAGAATTCTATCGAATTGGTATTGGAATTCACGTGGAAATTCCATTGATATTCTTTTGGTTTCATATTTGACGGTAAAAACTCAATAGATGGCTTCATTTTATTTGCCATTCATGATTTATTCTGTAACGATCCTCTAAAATTTTTTTTTTTTTTTCATTTTTCATGACAAAATCCGAGAAAAAAATGGGAAAATCCATTCTCAAGAATTCGCTCATAGAAAAAGTCGTAACAGAATAAGTTGTGTATAAAAATGGAAATTTATCAAGTGTTTCCACCAAATTTATCTTTAAAAACTCGCGAGGTCAACGATAGAATTTTTTGGAGAAATCAAAAAAAAAAACAAATGAAATTTCTAATAGAATTTTAACAAGATTACAAAAGACGTTAGAGAGATATCGAAAACAATAGAAAAAAAATTATTCCCATTCTGGCAAAATTCAATAGATATTTTCATTTCATTTGCCATTCATATTGAATTTTTTAATCTATTTTTTTTCATTTCTCATAACAAAATCCAAGAATAAAAACTGGGAAATGCTGAACGGCTCTCTCATTGAAAAAATCGTAAGAGAATAAATTAGGAGACAGAAATGTCGAAATAAAAAATTTGCATTTTCACTTCAAACTTAATGTGAACTCGATTTTCCAGCAAACGCAATAAGTTTTCTAACTATTTTGTAAATACGCGTCTACCTAATAAAAAAAGGAGAATAGTTCTTCAATAAATACCGTGAAAACATATTCGTTTGAGATGGGAGATATCAATTTCCTCCTCATTCAGTGCTTCCTCGAACTCAATCAATCTGTCAATGGGATGTCAATTAAACGTCATTCACACTTGACGATTCAATAAAACAATCAATGGAAAATCACTCACCTTTTTCTCAAAATGCTCATGTTTACGGCTCATAAATCCACAGATTTTATCCACATCAAAAGCGCATAAAAATCCCAAAATTGAGGAATAAATGAAATCAAGAGGAAGAAAATAAAAATGAGGGAATATTTTACCCGATGGACATTGGCTCGCGTCGGACCTCTGTTATTTGACAGATAATAGTATCACCATATCCACACAGCGCACAAAGCAGACTTCATCTTAATTGAATGTGAGGATTTATCATGGATTTACTAGACTTATCACGACCATATGTCCATTATCACGAGGCCTCGAATTAGTGTCACTTTGAAAAAAAAAATATTATTTCAACATAACCTGAGTAATCGTGGCTTTTCGTACCTCCTAATGTTGTATTTGCGTATTTACATTGAAATGGGCATTGACCCCGAGTTATCTGCATCGAAGTCTCCTCGGATTTTTATGCTGAACTCCTCAGCCTCATTACCCTCACGTTATGCTCTTATTACTTCTGACACTTTTGACACTGTCCAACGAAAACAACTCGAAACTTCACTACTTCATTCGTACAACTGGCGCCACGAGCGAACGCGCCGCATCTTCACGGTTCGAACGAATTTTTAAGGAAGTTTATCCAAAATCGCATGTACTTGAAAAAAATAGATTTTTTTAAAACTGAGAGATGGAGATATTCTCCTCACTTTGATAAAAATTTCAATCCACCAACCCATGTTCATTATTTAGAAATTAAATAGATAAAATGCACCAAATGCATGCGCTAACATGCGCTTATATGGGATAGAATCATTCAAATATTTCCTCTTTGTCCGGGTACCCCAGATTTTTCTCTGGCCATTGGATTCAATATGATTTTACACATTACCTTCTATTTTTATTTCTATTTTTAGAGTCTTCTAGTAGGTGAATTATCGATTTGAACATAAATTTCACAAGAGTCCGTGTAAAAGGAAAAATTAGTTCATTCATTTCTGCCGAGAGTATTGCGATTTTTTTTTTACGTTAGAAAAGTTAGCTTTATATGTCCTGCTGTCAGCCGAAAAAATTGCATTTTCCTTGGCCATGAAAAAAATACGTTTACCGGCAATTTACCGACACTGGGTAAACATCCTTAAGGGCATCCAAGTATTGTTTACACTTCGGTACACACCACACTATAGTTTTAAATGTTTTCAGTGGTAAAATTTGTCAATTAAATTGCGTGAGAAAAATTTTAAAAAACATCATGAATAGTCACGGAGAGAAATTTTTTAGAAAAATTCTAGTGCTAGCACGGGAAAAGAGGCGCAAAGTGACGGCCAGGAAAAAATTCCAATGCCGGCACTAGAAATTTTATTGAGGAAAACGTGAATTTTCCTCGTATTTCTGTGAAAATTTCACAGAAATCCTCAGAAATTTTACCAGAAATACCAAGAAATTTGACCTTAACAGCACCAGAATTTTTCACATCCGGTGGATTGTGATTTTTTCCAGTACTCATACTAGAATTTTTCTAGAAAATTTCTCCCTGTGTTCAGCATCATTTAAATCACATTTTACACAGAATTATTATTTGTTTAAAAGTTGATAATTAATTATTGATACTTATCAATAATACTAGACTGCCAATTGAGCACGAACTCAACCAGAATATTTTTGTTTGTTTCAATTTGTTTATACTACTTTAAGGATTCACATGTCACTTGAAGTTCCATCCTCTGGAAGTTATTTTTCAATTGAAAGAGTTTCAAAAACTACAAACAATTACCCGAAAACTAGTTTTTTAACACTACTAAAAAACATGCGGAAAACAAAAGCGAAGAAATTGAGCATAATTAAACGAAAATACAATTTGCATTATTTATTAAGTCAGAGAAAACCATGAACATAACGAATGAAATCTGTTATGATTCTCAAAAATATCATGATTAATAATAAATGGCGGCATACTTCCATAAAAACTTACACTTATTCGATTTTTTTTTCAAAATGGGACTCTCACTGTCTTAGAAAAAAATCAACATTTCTTTAATTTGAAAATTAATTAAGTTTTCATTTTATGATGCGCCAGCAATCCTTGGAAGTCTTAAAATTTCCTGATAAATAAGTAAAACTCCTCATTTCTGAATCTTCTTCATACAAACATCTTTATTTTCATTAACAAATGTAGAAATATAGGTTTACACGTGTAATATAGTACATTTCGATACGAGTGTGGAAAAGTGGTTTTTAATGTGTGGGAGATGAGAAAAACCACCTCATACATCACGATGCGTGAAGAATGTCACTTGACACACGGCATGATGAGAAATCCATTACTTCAGAGCAAAGTATAATCACTATCTCCATTATTATCATCCTTCTCAGACCCAAAAATGTCTTCCCCAACTTTGACCGCTGACTGGATGTATTGCTCGACAACGTCTGCGATTTCATTGAGGATGCCTGAGACTGGACCTTGTTCCTATTCGAGGGGATTAGATCTATGAATGAACAATTCTACGGGATTTCCTTAACCCTCTAAGGTGAAAAGCGTAGTAAAGCGTAGGGGAGGGTGTGCCTGTACCGCCCACCTAAGGGGAAATGCCAGTTGTATATTTTATATTTCAACTTGAGTATAAAAAACGTATTTGTGAGACTTCTTTAACTATTGAACTCGTTATTCTCGAAGTGTAGACGCCTAATTCTCCCTAGAATCCACAAAATTGATTGAAAATAAAAGAGAGAGCCTATTGAGCGGTACTACCCGCCATCGGGTAATACCGCTCGGCACGATTCCAATGCCGCTCACAGGGTTTTGCGTGTATCGCTCGAGCCGCAACCTAACCTGGGCTCAACAGAAAGAAATTTTTAAGTTGATGGTTGCGGAGAAAATCGGGGGAGTGGTATTACCCGCTGAGCGGTACAGGCACACCCTCCTCTAGTAGGGCGCTCGAGTGGGGATGCTGGCATTCCGCTAAGACGGCCGTAGAGTGGGGGATATTGAAATTCACCTTAGGGGGTTAATATCGAGCGTCAAAATAAAGTCACGGTAAAAAGTACGGAACATCCAGTAAAAAGTGATTGATAAAAATTATCCTACCGTTCTATAAAAGTGTATAAGTCCTCGTTTCCTCATTTCTATCCCGCAAGTTAGTAAAAATTAATATATGATGATCAAATTTTATTCTACGTTAGAGAAATTTTATCCTGATGAAAATAAAAATTAACGTGCCGGTAGAGTAAAAATTGCTGTACCCCTAGGGTAAAATTTACCAACCGTTCTAGAATTTTCGTTGGTATCTACATAAGAATTATTAGACTGGAAAGGTAAAATTTATTATGCGTCAGGATAAAAGTCCTCTAACGTAGAATAAAATTTGATCATCATATATCAATTTTTACTAAATTTTGGGATAGAAATGAGGAAACGATGACTCATGATACACTTTTATAGAACGGTAGGATAATTTTTATCAAAAATTTCTGTCCGTGCATGAGTCGGATCATGTGATCTGGAAAAGTTGTATCGAAATACGCTATTTTCTCGTTGATTAATTACCTGCGGTTCGTCTTCAGACCCTCCCCAATCGAAGTCGAAGTCGAAGTCCTCGCCATCTTCATCATCTTCACTGTTAGCGGTGTTGTTAATCTGAGGATTTTGGCTTTCCTGGACAGGTACTCGATTGACATCTGGGTTTACATTTGGTTTTGTATTTTCCTCCGATACCGCAATGTCATTTTTATTCGTATTTTCTGGATGGGGAGCCTCAGTCATTTGATCATTAAATCCTGGCAGAATTGGGAATCCAGTCTGGAATTCATTGGAGACTTCTTTATCGGAATTAGCATCTTTTGTGGACGTGTTGCTTTGAAGATCTTCAAGATTCTCAATAACATGGGTATCGGCATCATCGAATACCGAAATTGCTCGCGATGAGGGCTAGTAGGAAGAACATACGCATAAGAAAATCAATCGGAAATGGATTTCTATTGGATTAGTATTGATTTCCATTTTTTGAGGTGCAGACGCTTTTTCAAAGTTTTGAAAAAATGTGCACAATAACAATTACGAATTAGTTTTTTAAAATGCCATAGGATTCAGGCTTCCGAAAATTACTCTGGAAATTTCAAGCAAAAACACTTGAAATTTTTAACAACGACAAAGTTACATGAAATTTCTGGATATTTCTTCATTGGTGAATCAGTTAATTTCTTGAATGTTCAAGTAATTCTCGATTTTCAGGTCCATACGGCACTGAACAACCTTGAAATTTTTGAAAATTCAGTCAACAACTTTTTTGAATTCTCAGTTTATTGAAAATTGAATTGTATGTGATATTCAATTTTCACGATGAGTTTGGATATTCAAGCTTTCATTGAAAAACCAATGATTGTTAAACATGAAAAGCCCAATTTTCTTGAATTTTAAAATGAATGCGAAATTTAGTGAACGCTTTTCATTTGAAATTGAATTCAACCTCACAACATCGAAAATTCTGATCACGATGTGACTGAAATTTCCAGAAATTTCTAACATTGTAGTTAATCATGAATGATACCTCTGAGAGGGGACCAGCCGAATATCATGAGTCTCCGCGAGGTGGGGATTAGAACCGCGAAATGCGGTCCGACTCACTTCCCCTCAATAATGATGATTTGTAAGTGGAGGTAACACCCAAAATTCTGAATAAATTGAAGATTTTTCTTTGACACTCACTTGCTTTATTCGCACAGGTCCAGCATGGATGAAAGTGCAGGCAAGAAGAACAACGAAATACACTTTAAAAATCATTTTTATCTTCCAATCCGAATTCCTCTATCATTGAGTAACCACTGACTATTGGATCCGAAAGCCGCTGCCTATTTGCACCTAAATTCGACAAAATGTACGTTATATAGGTCACATCTGTGCAAATACGTTTTATCTAAAACCTTGATATTAACAAGTCAAAATACTTCCCCACGGTTGTTTGTCAAATTATACTGTTTCATCAGATATTTGAATAGCTGCGACGTAATTCTTCTTGGAATCACGAAGAATAATAAAAAGAATAAAAGAATAATGTTCTTTTATTATTTATCAACAAAATCAGACCTTACGAATACCGCAAAACAGACCGATTCTGCAGGTGTCAATCTTTGTTCGGTTTTTATCGTGTCTTTAAGTATACGTTCAAAAATATTTAATGATTGTAATAATTTTTATTGCCTTTATCAGCCCGACCTTGGACAAAAAATTCAACAAGTGAGTTGTCTCGAACCATCGAAAGACTTTTCTGAAGAAATAGTTTCACTAACATATACTAAATTCACAAATTTAAATCATAAAATAATTAAATGAAGCATGAATTTCAAATTATTACTGGAAGTATTCGGAATTATGGGTTTTAGAGGCAAATACTTGAAAATCACCGCGGAAAAATGGCGTCTAAATAAAATCCCTATGAAATTCCCTGGGATTATTCAACTCTCGAGTGTTGGTATTCGTTCCCAACTCATAGTGAATTTTAAAAAAATCGTATCTAGTCATTAGCTTAATCGTCTTTAATCATACGTGCAAGAGTATCTAATCATTGTAATCATTTTTTAATTACTAATTTTATCTAACCGATCTTGGAGAAAAAATTTAACGACTCAGAATTTTCTCAATCGTCGACAGAATTTTCTGAAGAAATTCTTTGTTAAAATATACAACATTTCAAATTCTAAATAATACAAAAAATTCAACAAGTGAGGATTGTCTCAACCATCGTCCGACTTTTCTGACGAAATTGTTTCTTAAAATATACAACGTTTCAAACTCTAAATAATACCATAATTAAATAAATGATGAGTTTAAAATAATTATTGAAAGTATTCAGCATTATGGGTTTTGGAGGCAAATATTTAAAACTAACCGCGGAAAAATGGCGCTGAAATAAAATCCCTATAAAATTTCCTAGGGTTATTCACCTCTCGAGAGTTGGTGATAATCACTAGTGAATTTTCAAACTGCATGAACCGTTGAGTGTTTACAGTGGATGTCTACAGTTTTATCTTGTCAATTTTGATTGTCCAATCACTCTTCTGTTTTATTCCTTGACTTCGGTAATTCCATGTTCATGAAACAATGTGTAAGATGGCAAAAAGTGGATTGGAGTGTGATGTAGAGACACTTTTCTCCTGCCCTGACGAGGAGAAAGCATATTTCAAGAGGTTAAACACATACCTGCATGACTGTCGAACGAAAATAACTCATTTTTTGACAGAAGAGTTGAATAATTATAAAGGTAAGTGATAGAATTTAGGCATCAAATTAATAGAATAAAAATTCATAGCAAATAACATGTTTTCTGTTTTGTTCAGGAACTTGGAACAAATTGGAGCAGAATGTAGAATTAATATCACAATTGTCCAATGAGACCAGAAACCTGGAAACAAAACTGGACAGTTTGCTTCTGGACCAAAAAGTATTGAATAAGAAAATCGCTAATGCCATCGCATTTGAAGAAAGTCTGGATGACGACATCAGCAAAGAAAAAGCTCGCAGGGAAGCGCTCACACTGGAAATGGTTGATTTACAACAAGGTATTTATTTTAATATTAATTTAATTTCAAATAATTTAACATAATTTCTAGGAAATCAGTGTCAATTATTTTTATTTTCAATTTATGAAGTATTGCGAGGGGAATGAATAATAACATGATTATTTAAATAATATTTATTGGGAGAGTTTTCGAATGTTTTGGTTCAAGAAAATGCGAGTGAGGAAAATCGACTTTGATTAAGGTTTTGAAGTTTTTAAAATTTATTCATCGAAAAAAAAATTGAGTTGAAGCCTGAAAGTTCGACAAGGTTTCAAATTTAGTTGTTTTGATATTTTTGAATTAAGATTCAAATTAATTGCAATTTAATACTTCAATAATGTCGAGTCTCATGATAAATTTCTATTTTTCCACTGTACTATCGAAAATAGTGAGAGGAAATGGCTGAAAGTCAGTTCAAATTTTTGAAATTCAATAGGACATTTTTTAAAGACATTTTTCCATAATGCCTTATGTTATTATTAATATAATATTCCAAGAATCCTCAAGTCTCAAACCGAATTTCTGTTTTTATTACTATGACCAAAAATTATGAAAGAAAATGTCTTGAAATAATTCGATTCCACTATTTTAAATTCAATTAATAAATTATTATTTTTGCATTTGATTTTCATTGAAGTTCAAAACTTTCCAATTCAACACTTTTAAAAGTAGTTTTTCATAATTATTAAACTGAAACTTACGTTAAACTAAATTCACTGCTCCCAGGATCCTTAGGGTTCAAAATAAAAAGTAAATTTCTACTTTTCCAGCTATGAAAAATAGTGGTATGAAAAAAAATATCTGAAAAAAAATGGCATTTTACAGTTTGAAATTCACTGAAAAAACTAATTTTCAATGAACTTCGTCATTGAATTGTCCCTGAAACAGTCATACAATGGAACTACATCATCTTTCGTTTGTTCCTAGAATTGTCAAAGCAAAAGGAGGCAAAGAAGAAGGAATGGAATGCCATAAAGATGGCAATAGCAGTATACAAAGAGAAATTGAACATCCACATCGACGTTCAGCACCAGGACGACCACGACACATTAACTGTGACCCTCTTCCTCAACACAAATCCCAACAAAGACAATTATTACATAGTCCTCCAGAATTCCCATGGAGCATGGCGAGGTGAGTCTCCACCATTCGTTCATTCCCTTGCATTACACAAATAAAAGATCCTCTTTAGGTTTTAATGAGATACTTTTTTATTTCAGTCTCGAACATTCAACCACCACTGAAAGACAAGTATCTTACCGAAATGAAATTGAATTTATCGAGAGATTACGAGACACTCGATATTGCAAGATTTATATGTCAAATACGAAGTACTTTCTTAAAATACTATGTCAGCCATAAATAATACTTTATTGATTCGAATGAACATTAAGAAATACTCATATTTTTTAGAAGAGTAAAGCCTTTATTGATAAAAATTAGGATATCTAGAAACTTTGTTTTTTTTTCTCTCGTCATTGTTTCCTTTCCATGTTCACAGACACACGATTCGTTACATATACATGTCAAATTTTATCCACTGATCAACCATGAACGCTTTTCTTATCAAAATATAACGTTTTATCGTTATTTTGCAATAATATTTTTTTTATTTATCTCTCTATTATCAGAGATCAATAATAGATTCACATTCCATTCAATTTTTCTTTAGACTTAGAGGTCCATTAACGATCATCAACATGAACCTTCGAATTGAAGAAAAGAAAATTGATTTAAAAAAAAAAACAAAAGCAAAAAACTGCAAATCACAGCGTTGATAAATTACTTAGAAGCTAAGAATGTTACATATCGTATCAATATATGCACACATGTGTATAAATATTTCATTTGGAGTCATCTGTCTTCAGATTATGGATGTAATGTATGCATATATGTATTCCGATGGTTAGCGCTATGAAATAATTTTTCACTTACAATACTTAACAGTTCAATAGGTCTGACTTTGACTTCTGGATAATTGAAGCTGATCGGATCATTCATGATTACTGAATTTTTTCCTCGTCGTATCATTCACTTTTATAACCCAGTTGTTGAATGAAATAAGACTATGAGTTATTTTGAATACTATGACGAATATTCTATGATTCAATACCTAAGTGAATGGCTTCTGACAAATGACTTGAGGAGATATTTCCAGTAAACGTTGATGTCATGGATCACTGTTAGAAAACTAGTGAAATTTCAGGGACAGTTGACTAGTAATTTTCGGGAGAGCGACGTTTAATTTTATTTAGGGGGAAATTAATCGGGAACGTTCAGAATTCAGTTGAATTTTCAGTAAAAACATTAATGTTCAGTACCAAATTGTTCTAGATTTTTAATTAATTGGACATCCAATAATATATTTACTTGGATTTCTGGTGATTTCTGCGCAGTAATTGAACTGAAATTCAGTTTCTATTGATTTTTGTATGAACTTCTGAGTTTTTAATGAGAGAAATTTCTCGGAATTTCAGTGGAACTATAATGTTATGAAAATTTCCGAGAAGTGTACCAGAAATTTCAGTCAAAATTTTTAATAGTGATTCTTGTGATGATTTTTTTCTTTAATTTTCAGCCAATGATTCAGTAGTTTTGTGAATGGCTTTTAGAAAATGACTTGGGGAGATATTTTCAGGGCAAAAATTGATATCATTGATGATCACTGTTAGAAAACTATTGAAATTTCGGGGAGAGTTGACTAGTAATTTCCGAGAGAGTGACATTGAATTTGACTCAAGTGGAAATAAATCCCAAAAGTCTAGAGTTTACTAAAAATTTAATGGAGTTCCAAAATTTTTAGCAGCAGAACGATGAGAATTTCCCTAGTTATTTGAAATTTCAATTAAAATATTGATATTCAATACCAAATTATTCCAGATTTTCTATTAATTGTAAATTCAAGAATGTATTTACTTCGATTTTTCTGATTTTTGTTAATCTCCATGAAGTAATCGAACTGAAATTCACGGTTTCTATTGATTTTTCCATGAAATTATGAATTTTTAATAAATTTGAAATTCCTTGAAATTTCAGTGGAACTGTAATGTGACGAAAATTTCCAAATGTACCAGAAATTTCAGTCAAAGACATTCAACAGATTCAATCATGAATTAAAAAAAACTTTCAACAAGTCATTGGATACCTAAACTAACGGTCTTTAACAACTAACTTGAGAAGATATTTTTATTAAAAATCAATATCATTGATCACTCTTGGAAAAGATTTGAAATTTCATGGACATTCCCCTAGTAATTCTCAGGAGCGTGACATTGAATTGGTCTCAAGGGCAAATAAATCCCAAAGTTTTAATTTACTAAAATTTCAATGAAATTCCAAAATTTTGAGCAGCAGGAAGACGAGAATTTCCTGAGTTTCTTGATTGAATTTTCAAAACATTGATATTTAGCTGATATATAGTGCCAATTAATTTCCTTCAATCTTCTTGAATTCTGTTAAGGTCCACGGAATGATAACTCTAAAATTAACAATTTCCATTCACTTTTCCATAAAATTCTGAAACTTCAATGACGAAATTCAATTTTCAATAATTGTACCAGAAATTTCAGTAGTACATTTTTAACAGAGATTTTTACGATGAATTTTTCAAATTTTCAACTTGTCAATTTTCTCGCCTGCAACGAATTAACAGGAATGAAGAATGATAAATAATATTAATAATTCGAAATATTTGTGATGGATATATTACGTATGCAATGCCCGAGTCAATAACAAATCATTTTTATGGGCACGGGGTCAAGTAGTGAGGTCAACTACATCTCGCCCACTGACAATTGAACAAGTCTCAATTTGACAGATTTCATTTTACTCATCAGTTGACCTGCAGTCATGAGTTCTCTCCCATTAATTTTTTTATCTCAAACTGTACCTATTGATTCACAATATTTTCTGGCTTCAAGTTATTATATCTGATCCCTCGATAATAACTATCAGTTATTTCTAAAATATTCGTCATTTTGGATAGTAGAGGCGTGAAGTTTATACTAGGAAATAATAATATCTGAAACCTAAATTTAAACATGTATAGGGGAAAAAATGATAACTATTTACAATGTCTACAACAATGCCTGTGCCTAAATAATAATAATAATCAACTACAATTCTTACATTCACACGACATAAATTTGAATCTTCTCCATCGTTTTGACTTTCTTATCGCAGAAAAATTAAAAGTTTTAGTTTTTAGGGATTTGATGCTGAAATTTAATGAGTGAAAATGCTAGAATGATGTGATTTTATCGCTAATTTCCCGAGACAGGTGAAATAAATCAACGAAGAATTCCAAAGAAAATAGAGTAGAAATGAAAAAATCTGCCGAAAATGGAGTAAAATTAACCAGTTTTTCTTGTAGTTTTTCACGAATAACTCACAAATTTTACTGTTGGTTCGCTTTTAGAAAAGAATTAAAATTTTATCAGCAGTTGACTAGTAATCTTCAGTGACATTGAGATTTTAGATTTCACTGGAAGTTCAATGAAATTCCCAATTTGTGAGCAACAGAAAGACGAGAATTCCCCAACCTACTTCAATTTTCAATGAAAATATGAATATTTAAAACTGAATTTCCAATCGATTGAGAATTCAAGAATATTTTTACCTGAATTATTCTGATTTTAATTCATTTTCATGGAATAATTGAACCGAAATTTACATTTTCCTTCAATTATTTTATAGTAATTATAATGTGATGAACATTTTCCGGAAGTTTACCAGAAAAAAAGCCAAAATTTCTAACAGTATTTGCGAAAAAATTTTAAACGATAAATTTATCTTTTGCTTCACAATTCTTCCTTAATTTCAAATAAAAATTCGCAAAATATAACTTCACTTTCCGATTACCTAGATTGAACAATGATTCTTCGTGTGATTTTGTCCCCACATTTCAGCGATTGAATCCCTCAAGTTTAGGGTCATTCTAGTTAATGTCAAGAATCCCTAAAAATGAATAATAACACGCGCGAAAAAATATAAATAGCACGGAAAAACCTAGCGAATTCAACAGCAAATTCGATTGAATTTCTACTGAATTTTGTTTAAAGAAAATGACCAATAGAAACTATTTTCTATCGAGACATTCTCTCTACAAATTCCTCGACATGAATTTCCCGAGTTTTCTCTACTCTATTTTCCTTCTCTTTCATACCAAAATCCAACAAAAAAACATTGAGAACATTTGAGCCGAGGAATTTCACTAGAAAATATGGCAACAGAATTATTTGTGCAGCGAAATCGAATTCCATTGACGTTTTTGGTAGAATTTTCTATCGAACGCCCTACGTTTCCCAACAAAATTTTCGTCGTACGTTAAAGTTTGTAAAATCACTAAAACATCCCTAAAAACTAAAGCTTCATTATCTCTCTGCATTCCTCTCATCCTCTCAGTACATAATTTTATTCGAGTGTCGCAGCAAATGATACATTACCACCAGATGCGGCAGCAGCAGCCGCAATAAAAAGGGTGGGCGGTAATGGAGGCAGGGTAGATGTTGTTTCAGTTGGCGTCTTCATCGTCGTTGGACAGTTACTGGTGACCCCATAGACCTTTGCATGGTTGACTTCCAGTGCAACCGTTAGGTCGGCCAGACCGGCGTCACACAACACTGGGTTATCTGTAAAAATGCGTGTTATTGTTATTTTTTTTTCTGCTTCTGGAAAATTTATCATTTTGGATGATGAAGATAAGGAAGGGTCGAGCCGAGGGAAGGACAATTGAGGGGGATTAATGGTGGAGGGAACAGACAACATTGATGTAACTCTTGAATCTTTGTATTTGGCAACCCCTTTTCCTTATCCGAGGTCAAACTCCGCTTGAATGAAACTTCATACATGGTAATGTACACTTCAGTAATCACTCGTTATCTCGCATTCATAGTTTTCTAAGTGTCGTATCTCGTGATTTTAGTGACTTATTGTGGCTCTGGCGTCATGAAATAACGATAATTCCGGTATCTAATCGTTCTAATAAATTCGAGTGAAAAATAATATTGGATGAATGGTGGCATGAAAATGTCATAAAACAAACTGCAGATTCATTTCCCAATGAGTAGCAATATTTAATAATCGAAACGGATTTGACGTATCGTGAGGGTACACTGAGAGAAAAACGACAAAGTTCTCAGACAAGTCTTACTTGAGCCAAGAAAATAGCTTTTTGAAAATTATCAAAAAAGGATTTTTTTGTGCCAAACATGCAGAGAGTACGTCGGAATGAAACATTTTTGTTACGAACATAGATTTAGTAGTTAAAAAAAAATTGCATTCTCTGTACACGCAAGAAATGTCATTTCTAGCACTACTCCTTCGTTATTCGATACTTCCATAGGTATTTTGCTCCCGAAACATCTTTGTTTTATGCGGAACAAGGGATAGTAGTTTTTCGTTTCGGCTGTCTAATAATCACAGACAAGAAATGAACCCTTAAATGAAACAATAATAATGAGATGAAAGCAATCTTGTAACTTAGGGATAAAATATTTGTTGATAAATTTTCCTCTATATGAGATATTTTCATCCTGAAAAGGCAACGTCCGGTGTGAATTATCCGCCTCTTGAGCCAAATATTTTGTTGCTGTCGAAAGCAGAACAATTATTCATGTTTGAGACTTTCAAATTCGAACCAAACAACTTCTTTTTTGGCAATTTTTAACTAGCGATTTTGTTGGCCCAAACAAGACTTGTTTGACAACGTGTTTGTTTTTCTCTCAGTGTAGCTCGCGGAAGGTCATTTGGAGATGAAAGTTTTTAAAATTTCTGTCTCCGACGCTTTGTTTACAAGGTATCAAGAGCAAAGGGCAGTAGATCATACTCCGTCTTCCATTTAAGAATATCTAAGGACTTCAGCTATTTTTCCCCATTCGACTCGAAATTTTCGGATATTTCTCAATTATTTTATTATTCAACTTTTGCACGTTTGAGTTTGAATTTCGATATTGAACTGTTAGAAAACATTTTACAAATCTGAGAAACAAATTAGATAGTTTATTTTTGGAGAAAGATTGATGAAATAATAAAAAAATGGCAATGTTTGAAAATTACGACCATTTTCAGTAAATAATTTATAAACAGTCGATTTTCTACCATGAAAATCATTTGTTCGGAATCGAAACAAATTTATTCATATTCAGAATTTTACCGAAACCTTCCGAAAGTTTAAACAATTTCAATTATTTATTTATAAACAACAAATGTTAAAAAAAATAATTGTCTGCAGAATGTAATTATAATGACGCTAAATATTCATGATTGTTTTCAAATTTTTCTCACGCAATTTAATTGACAAATTTGATGTCTGGAAATCATTCGTCTTCAAATAATCCCCCGAGCTTTCATGTTGTGAGGGTCACAATATGTCAGATCAATTTTGAGACATCCTGTACACCAATTAATCACAATAACAAGGGCAGTATTGTTATTATAATTCACTACACGACTCTTGAAATTTGTATTCCCTCAGAGCGGCGATCGTTTGGTCTTGTTTTGTGGCGTGATATGAATCATGAAAGTATTTACCTTGTAAGTAAATGCGTAATACATCGGGCACTCCATGAACTGTGCATCGTGTATTAGCGACCAATTCCGGTGTCAATGATCTTATCTCATTGGCACTGACATCTGCCCAGCATAAACCTGGAAAACCCCGGAAATCTCGTTCTGATAGTGTTATCAGACGATTGTTGGATGCATTGAGCTCCTCTAGAGCTGGCAAATACGTCTGTAAACAGTGATGAAAGAGAATAAAGCGGTTGTTGAAAAGGAATTCGATAATATTCGGTTGGAATTCCAATTCTTACATCAATTGGAAGACTCGTGGGTTTTAATTCATCAATTTTCATTGCTACGAAAATGGTACGAACACTGGTGGAAACAAAAGTTGAGGAGAGTGACATTCAACTTGATTTAGGAGGAAAGAAATCATTAAATTGCAGGTTTTACTGAACATTTAATGAAATTTCACATTTTTGAACAGCAGAAAGATGAGAATTTACTTGCATTTTCCATAATTGAACCGTAATTTTCCATTTTTTCGTAAAATTTTGAATTTTTAATATATTATATAGATAATACTGGGTTTTGGGTCCCAATTTTTTCAATCCATTAATTTTTGCATTAGAATGCAAATAGAACGAACACTATTAGGAAAAAATTGTGAGGAAAGTGACATTAAATTAGATATAGGGGAAAAGAAATCATGAAAATTCAGGTTTCACTGAGAATTCAGTGGAATTTCAATTTTTTAAACAACAAAAAGATGAGAATTTCCCAGCTTACTTGAATGTTCTGTCGAAACATGAATATTCAGTACCAAATATATTCATTCAAGAATATATTCCCCTGAATGTTCAATATATTATATAGATAATATTGTGCTCAAATGCGTTCTGACACCAATTGAAAGTTTCATGGGTTTCAATTAATTAATTATTATTAAATTTAGTTCAAGAGGAATGAAATATAAAATTTCACATTTCAGTGATACTTGAATGGAATTCAAAATTTTTTAATCGCAGGAGGATGAGAATTCTCCAATTTCCTTGAATTTCCAGTCAAAACCTGAATATTCAGTGCCAAATAAAATAATAAAAAATGAATAATCCTGATTATTATGTTGATCCATTCATTTTATTAATTTCTTTATGATCCTTCATGATCATTTAATTTGATCCCTTAATTGGCCATCTCCTGTTGGCTCTTTACGAAATAAAAAAGAAATGAACTGAATGAAATAAAATTCCCCACATTTTGCAATCAATTCAAAATTCAAGAATACATTCACCTGAATTTACCTGACATCCATTAATTGCCATGAAATAATTCTACTAACGTCCACTTTCCATTAATTTTCCCATAAAAGTTTGCATTTTCAATCACGAAATTCCTCAAAATTTCAGAGAAACAATATGCTAAAAATTCCCAAAAGCTGTAGCAGGACATTACCGGCAAAAATTGTCGACATTGAAGGGAAAAAGAATCATTCACATGAGAACAACAGAAGAGAATGCAAAAATAATGGAATGCACTCACCTCCGATGTGTCCTCAAGTGTCGTAAGTCTGTTGTAAGAAAGATCTAAGACACGCAGTCCCTCGAGACCCCTCAGATCTTGCGGTCCAATGGTTGGCCCCAGTGCATTATGACTCAGATTGAGCCTCTGCAATTCCCGCATTCCTATGAATAATGAGCCCTCTAGACTACTCAATTCATTATTCTGCAGTCGCATGTCTTGGATACTAGCACCAGGTATCTCCTCTCCCTCCTCCTCAACGAGATTCTACGTAAATCAATGAATTCATTAATCAGGGACAATTGTTTCAACCTTGAAAAATGTGTGCCTGACATACCTCAGTTGGTCCACGATAGAGACGGACAATTCGATTACTAGAAAGATCGAGGAGACGTAATTCCTTGAGTCCACGTAACAAGGCGAATGAAAATTCACTCAACTCATTGTGGGTCAAATTTAAACACTTTAATGATCTCAGGGGCCAGAGAGCACTGTTACTACCGTTGCCATCGCCACCAATGCTTGTATCACCGCCCAATGATTTCAGGGAATTATGACCCAATTCTAGATCTTCAAGCATCTCTGCCTCCACGAAATCTTCTTCTGTTAACTTTCAATTGATATTTAAAATTAATATTCATTGATATATTATTTTTTCGGGTGGAGAACATTTTTATGGGAATTTATCTCGAAATTGCAGAGAAAATTAAATAATTTAAAGTCCTTCACATTTTATATTTTAAAAAAATTAAAAAGGAATTTTTTATGTAAATTTTTTTTTGTGTACAGCCTCTACGAAATCTTCTTCTGTTAACTTTCAATTGATATTTAAAATGAATATTTGTTGATATATTATTTTATCAGATAGACAACATTTTTATGGGAATTTATCTCGAAATTGCAGAGAAAATTAAATAATTTAAAGTCCTTCACATTTTACATTTAAAAAAAATTAAAAAAGAATTGTTTATGTAAATTTTTCTCTGCGTATAGTTTTTGGGAATCAATTACCTCTTGCAGATTATTATAAGACAATTCTAAGAACTTTAGTCTTCGCGCCTTCTGCAGAGTTCCATCGAGACTGTGAATGTTATTGTGTTGAAGGAATAATGTTTCAAGTCTGTGGAGATAACGAAATTCCGTTGGGAGATGAGTCAATTCGTTGTCAGCGGCGTAGAGCATCTTTAGATTGTGTCCAGAAGCTGGTAGTTCACCGTCCAAAGACGTGAGTTCATTTGAATTTAGGAATAGCCACTCCAGTTGGTTCAGATCGCTAGTGGGAATTTAATAAAATTGAGTTAGAAAAAGTGGAATTAATGCGCAAATCATGAATAATTGAAATCTTTAATAGAGTCTATATTATTGATAAAATCAGTAAGATTTCATCTTCAGGAAACATTTTCTGTAGGAATTCCTTGACGTGAATTTTCAAAATTTTTTTTACTCCATTTTTCTTTTTCCCTTAAAACAAATTAAATAAAAAACAGAAAATTTGACCCTAGGAATGCCTATAGAAAATATCTCAGTGAACTAAATTCTATAGAAGAATGAAATTCTATAGGATTTTGGCTGATTCTATTGAATCATTCCACAGCTTCATTGTGCCTTTTTTTTAAATAGAAAATGTCCAATAGAAGCTATGTCATAGACAAAATCTAGGAATTTTTCTAGAAAATATCTACTGAGTAAATTCTATAGAAAAATCAAATTCTATAAATTTTTTCTATTAAATGTTTCTATAGAAAACGTCAATGGAAACTATTTCACAGAAAACGTGAGTGGAATTTCATTTTTGTAAACAATTTTTTCTATTGAGGTATTTTCTGTAAAAATTCCTCGACATTAAATTAATATTTTCCAAGTTTAAATAACAACAAAAAATGAAGTCTACCAATTTCTAAAGAAAATGCCTCAATAGGATATTCATAATTGAACATTTCAATTGAAAAAAAAACGCAAATAATTTTTCAATAGAAAAACTGATAAAAAGTTCAGTAGAATTTTTCACAAAATTCGCTAAATTTTTCTATGAAATTTTTTCGTACGTGATGTTGTGAACGTGAGAGAAGCAAACATTGTTTTCATTTTGAATCAATAAGACGTCAAGCGAAAGATTAATGGAATCGTCTTGAAGGAGGAAGCTTAATTGTCCCTCATTAACTCATCAGCCAATGACATCTTCGAGATACATTGTAAACAGGATATTAAGAGTGATGTTATGTTGTACATACCGGAGGGTTCGATTCAGTGAATTGAGATGATTTCTACCGACATGAAGATGTCGAACGAGTGGTGGAAGCGAACCGGGTATCATTTCCGATATCGAATTGCCGGCCATTGACAGATGCTGGAGTGTCGGATTGTACTGAAAATTTAATAGCGATTGTTGCAGTTCACTTGCATCATACACTGGGGAATTAGCGCATATCAAACACATGGAGAGAGAAGACATTCGTCACAAATTACTCCTGAATTTTAGTAAAAAAATTGACGAAAATATTGTTGTATTACAAAAAACGTCATTTCCTAAAATTCAATTTTAGTAAGAATTTCACGAAAACATTATAATTATTTTTTTATTAATTCGAGGGATAATTGAAGGACTCATTTTTGTAAAACGTTTACTGCATCAAAACCAAATGAAAATTCCCCATTTTTGAGTTACTGAAAACGCATGATTTAAGGTATATCCCTAGAAAATAAGTTTTTCTTACGATTGTCCGCATGTTTTTCATAGATAATGTTTATAACATTCCCCAGGGATTGAAAAAATTCTAACTAGCTGTACTACACAGCTTGGGAGATAATAAATAATGAAACGCGGGCTTTTAGCACGCAAGATCAAACGTGAGTTATTGTCCCCCGAACTCATTTTTTCCATCTCATGAGAGAATGGTTCTTACGATGTTCTTAAAAAAGGATTTCGGGGTAGATTGATAAATTCCGAATAAGGTCAGTTTTTTGTACAATTAATTAACAAATAATTCATTTGATTCAAACAGTTATTGTTGCCTTCACCAAAAACATGAGGACAGAAAAACTCAATGACTTATGAGAATGATGTAAATCAAGTGATTTAGAATTTTTTCCGGAAATTCTAGGGACCAACTTTTGGGTGGTATTGTCTTGGGATATATACCTTAAGCAGGAGATATTGAACTAGAATTCAAGGGATAATTCAAGGATTTATTTTTGTGAGACATTTACTGCATCGAATGCTTCAATCGTAATATCTCGAGAACAGTAGATTGAAATTTCTCATTTAAAAAAAAATTTTAAGGTATTCTTTCTTCAAAATGAGACATGAATTATTCAAGGTATATCTCTAAAAAAACAGGTTTTTCTCAGGATTGTCCCCATGTTTTTCATAGATAATGTTTATACTACCTCTCAGAGAGACCAAGCGGGAGTTATGGGTCCCCCAAACAATAAATTCAATGAATTCCAAATAAATTTCAAATGCAATGAATTTTTTATAAAATTTTATACTGCGTAGGTTCGGCGATATTCAACTCTAAAAAGTGGAAATTTCGTGAAATCATTACTTATCTACCTATTTAAATAATTAATCATTACTTATTTAATTAATTTAATTTCTTATTTAACAGTCATTGTTGTCGTCATCAATAACTTATGAGAATGCAATAAGTTAAATAATTCAAACTTTTTTTCCGGAAATCCATAGGGACGAACTTTTGGGTGGTATTATCTCGGGATGCGCCTTAATCAGGACATTGACGATTAAAGAAAGTCCGTTTCACCAAAATTCAGGAATAATTTACGACACTAATAAGTAATTTCGAACCATTACCTTGAAATCATCAGAATCAATGCGACTGATGCGATTTCTGCTGAGATCAAGTGTACGAAGCAGTGACAGATGCGATAAAATATGCCTCGGTATCGACAATACTTCGTTATCGGCTAGACTCAAGTATTGCGTGCGGCTCAATCCAGCGAATACTTCCCCATCTACATTACTGGAAAACAAATTCCTCATACACTCGTCAATTCCATCGGCATTACCTCAAAATTCATCCAGTGAAAAATACGAAATTTCGGTAAAAACTTCCGGAGCCATAATCGACTCATTTACAAACTTCAAACCTAAGGGTCATTGTGATTTATTATTTAATTACTGCCACTGATAAGTGCGATAAATGCATACATAAACACGTTACACAGTCATCTGAAAAAGGTCAGGCACGATTAAGCCTATCTTTATTTATTGTGAGGCGCCAGAAGTTGCAACGGCCTGTGGCAGACGCTTTATTTTATCGAAAATTTATTTTTCGTTCCGAGGTATCTCGAATTATGAACAGACTCGGTGTAACGATGTGGTTTACGTGGTGTTATTGTTGTTTTCGACTAGACAGGGGCATGAAAAAACCACGTGCTCTCTGCATGTGGCCCAACACTGGTAATTCACACGTCTCACATTATGGGAGAGTCGGAGATGAATGGAGAGTTTCTTCGAAAAATTATATTTATCACATCTTTGAGTGAAGTGAGTAGTGGTGTGTATGCTATAGTCAGACACACGTGGTACAACCTTCTGTCCATTTGTATTTACAACAAAATAAGGGAGAAAACGCTGACGGAGACCAACGCAGTGGTCACTCATTTGCAGTTGATATTGACCGAACAAATGGCACGAAACATGAATGACACTGTTGACACTTACCTCAGATGATCATGATTCAATTCAAGCCGTGTTATCGACATCCTGAGCTCCTTAAAACCATGCCGCGATATATCGCGCAATTGTGAGTGCGAAACTCTGAGAGTAATCTGCTGTTCAGCAGTGAATTTACCCCTGAGTGCATCAGCAACTTGTCCAAATGACTCCATTCTTTCGCACACAACTTCAATTCTTTCACCATGACCATGTGCATTAATATTTTTAACACCACCACCACTAGCACCACTGACACTACCACTCGGTACAATAACACCAACATTACCCGGATCAGTGGATGGTGTTACTGATACTGGATTAACAACAACTGGACTTGAAAAATCCTCCTGTCTGCATGTGCATGGACTTATCTCACGTCTAACAGCACAATGTAGACTCGAACTGGCGGCGAGTCCGAGTAGAGTGTAAAGTAAACCAGACATTGTATCAACAACTTATTATTTTTTTTCCACTCTCTCTTTCTCTCTCTCTCTCTCCCTTCAAAACTTATTATTCAATACAGCCCGATGGGTAATTGTACTCTCTTAGTCAACGTTATGCTACCGACTATCCTAATCACCATCCAAACAACCAAGAGTCCCCATCCGCAATGATTCCGGAACGGACCATGCGCGCACCCCCCGCAAACAACCAATTGCCGACAAGTATCTTCGTCGATTCTACCCCGGCCCCCCCTTCTACCACCCCTTGGCTCATCCACCCTGCGGGCTCACCCCCACCCCCCGTGTTTCCCCTTGTGACAATCAATCAGCCGACTCGCTTTGCCCAGTAGTCTGCTTTCCCCCACCTCCGGCACAATCCTCCTGACCTCCTACTCCCTCTCACTCTCCTCTATCTCACTATTTTTTTTTCCCTCTCCCCAACGCCGATAGTCCCTCTCACTCTCTTCTCTGTGCGTTTTCTTTATTACTGTCTCCAATTCTTTTTGTTCAATTTTTTAACTTCCATGCCATCAACTCTTGTTACACTTCAACTTGGATTGTCACGGTTATTAGATTTGGAGGATTAAGCCACTTGTCACTTTGAATTTTCTCGGGTTTAAGGGGGATCCGGGAATTGGGGTGCATTTGTAGGGGTTTTTTGGGGTAATTGGGTAATTATTGAGACGGGGGAATTGATGGGAGGCAATTCGTCACGCGTGCGTTTCAAACTGCTGGCGCCACGAACGCACCGACAACATTAAATCGTAGCTGGCCGTGCGGGACTTACTTATAGCCTGCGCCGACGAGGTTTGTATGGCAAGTACGAAAACACAAACAGGACTGATTGCCGATGGGAAATGGGACCTTTGCGGGAAAGACTTGGGGAAATGGTTGATTGGAGGCTACTTGGGATTAACTTGTCTTATCGGGAAAGACTTTCTACGATTTTTAGGCGCAACTGTTTGTTTAGTTATTGTTTGGTTTGCAGTTTGTTGATTATAGAGACGACAAGTCGACTCAAAACTAATCCGGGGAGAACAATTTTATTGAAAAATCTAGGAAATTCGCTTGAACATTGTTATGGATTTCTATTGCATTTTCTATTGGTTTTTGGCTGGTTCTATTTTTACATTTTTTGTATAGAACATGCTCAATGGACAATATTCTATAAAAAATCCAATTGAATTTGATACGACAACAAGCTGTTCGAGTGGAATATTTTTTATAGACATTCTTGGGCGCAATTTCTCAAAAGTTTTTTGTTTGATTTTTTTTTTATGATGAGGGGAGAAAGGCAGAGTGGGAAGAACAGAAAATCCATGTCGAGAAATGGCTAGAGGAAATGTCAATAGAAAAAGTTGCGCGGAAAGTGAAATTCTACTGACTTTTTCAATTAAATAGTTTCTGTTGGACATTTTCTATCGAATTCGCTAGGTTTTTCTTTGAAATTTTTCATCTGTGAATTTCTTCTTAACATCGAAGTACTTTAGCTATTTTTTCTCTAGTGAAATGCATCTCTAATTTTGTATTAAACATCAGAGCTTTCATTTGAGCCCTATTTGACCCTTAGTTTTCAGGCATTTTACAAAGTTTTTTTAATTTAAACTTTGCAGGTTTGAATTTGAATCTCGATATTGAATCGTTAAAAAACATTTTAAAAATCTGAAAACAAATTAAATAATTTACTTTTTAAGGAAAATTGATGAAATAATTGAAAAATTGCAATTAAAAAAAATTAAGGTTTCCAAAAGTTTAAACAATTACAGTTATTTATTTATAAACAACGAATGTTTGAAAAAATAATAATTCTGTGCAAAACGTAATTTTCATGATTTTTTTTCAAATTTTTCTTACGCAATTTAACAGACAAATTTGATGATTGAAAATCAATAAATCTATTGTGCAGTCTGTATCAAACTGTAAAAGATACTTGGATATCCTTAAATTTATATTTTCAATCTCTATTTATTTGTTTGTTCTTTCACACATTAAATTCCTCGCAATTTTCCTAAATGACAGGATCCAATAAATAAATAATGCACTTGATTCAATTGAAAAAAAAAAAATACCTGAGTGAAATTGATTACGACATTAAGTGATTTCCATAGAATCTAATTCCATTATGTCAATATACTTTTATTCAATGATGATGGAAATGATTCGTAGTACGAACCAGTGGTAAAAGGGCTTCAGGGTTAATCGGCTTAATTGTAACTCGATTATCAATTGAGCCCAGATACATTGACTGATATAAATGGTGAGCGATTGAAGACAACACCTTTTACAATAGTCAACATGCAGGAGGAGAATTTTGTACCCGAGAAAAACGATGAGGCGTCAACGAGGCGTCGTGGAAGCGACATTCCAAACGCGCCTTGTCACGCACCCCGAAAATTCACCATCGAATTGTTTTATCTCCATTTTATTTTTTTCTTTCTCTCTTATCTTTTTTGTCACAGGCCGAAAATTTACTGGGTGGACAAAACAAAGAGAAAATTTATGTGTGCCGTACGACACCTCCTACCCACTGGACATTCCACGCACTCTTTGCGGACGTCGAACTGTATTTCTATTACTATGTTTCTTCTTCTTTTCTTTTTATTTTCTTTTTTTCTTTTTCAAATTCTTTTTTGAGGTTCTTTATCCGTCCTCACATGGTCCCCAGCTTTTGGAATGGAATGCCTAACACGTGACACATTTAAACGAGAGTACATAAATAAAAATTATAAATAAATGAATAATTCAGTGGGCACAACATTCCACTGACAAAAAAAATATTTAAAAAACAAAAATCGAGGGAAAGTTGGGAGGAAAATGCGGGGAAATTTCAACGTTTGTTTGCGAACAATTACTTTATTTATAAACAATAAAAACAAGAACTTCCCCTCTGCGAAGAAGCAATAAACGTCATACAAATAAAATAAATAATTACTTTACAAAAAATAACATTTATCCTTCTTTTCATTTCTTCTTCGATTACGATGAAAATTGAATATGATGTAGAAATGTTGCAAGCATGCCTTAAAATGATAACAAAACAAATGTAAACAAAAATGATAATTCGATGAATATCAATTTTCTGAAAGAAGTGCACAAAAACTTTTTATTCAAAACAGGTGAAAGTTTCGGTGGAAAAAATTAGACTCGAAAAAGTTGAATTTACAATGAAGTTTGGAGAAAATGTATTTTGACTTGATCGAAGTAGCATGGAACGCCGGAGAAATATCGTGTTCACGCAGAAAAACTACCGAAAAAAAAAACGAAATTATCAAAGGGATATTTCTTCTTGATATTGTATTTTGTCAACCATTGAGTTGTCTTCACTCGAAAGTTTATCGTGTATTTTCTTAGACAGTTATGTCGATACGTTATAAACAAAGGTCAAAAGTTGAGCAACGTGAATACTCCTTATCAATGGAAATACGACTGCTGTCTCCATTACTCTATCGCTCATGATTTAGTGGGATGGTGAGAATTTTTCCTCCGTCGACTTTTCCTCTATCCTCATCCGTCCCATTGCTGCATATACGGATCCGTGAGGGGAATTTCCGTAAATGAAACTTCATATTTAATTTTTTTTTTAGTTACAATTTAGTTCACTGCAAAAAGTGATGAACAATGAAGTCCTGACGATAACTTCGTTTCAATGTGAATGAATAATAAATAAAGACTGAAAAAAGAAAAAGGTCTGAATGAAACTTTTCGTATTTCATTATTTATTTTTATTATTTTATTTTTTATTTCCAATTAGATTGAATGAAATTATTAGTGATACAGAAGTCCAGGGATTGAAATTGAATTTTTATTTAGGAACGGTGAGAATTTTTTTCTGTCGACTTTTCCTCTATCCTCATCTATCCCATTTTTACATGTACAAATTCCGGCGAATCAAATTTCATGTTTCAGTATTTATTTTCATTGGCAACTTAATTTATTGGGATCGTGAATGATGCAGGAATCGATGGGTGAAGACTTGAATTTTTATTCGCGAATGTTAATTCTGCAAACGGTGATGAAATGAAGACATGAAAGCAACTTCATATTTCATTATTTCCTTTTATTTCCAATCTAATCCGCTGAAATAATCAGTAATACAGGAACAACGGATAAAGAAACATATTTATTTACAAATGTTAATTCTGCAAAAGATGAAAAATAAGGCGCTGACGTTATCCTCATTTCAATCTTAATGAATAAACAATAAAGATAAATGTCCAGTGATTGAGCCAATTAGGAACAAAAATAGAAAGTTACAGACTTAACGCATAACGCAACCGCAACTTCAAATAAATGCAAATATAACTCAAAATAAAAATATTCCAAGTACAAAATCTCAGAAACTAAACCAGAGTATCAATCATTAATTTCCGGACATGATCTGTCACCACGATTTACGTTACTTCTATTATTACCATTAACTTTAATTAATTATGCAGCAGGAACTCCCCTACATAAATAATATTACGTATAAAATTGCAGAAATAAATAAATAAATGAATGAAAATAAAGCTAAAAAAATTCATATTTCATAATTTCTTTTTATTTTCCATTTAATCCACTAAAATAATCAGTGATACAGGAACAACGGATAAAATTGAAATATTTATTTACAAATGTTAATTCTCCAAAAGACGAAAAATAAGGCCCTGGCGTTATCCTTGTTTCAATGTGAATGAATAAAGAATAAAGAGAGAAAAATAAAGAGAAAGACATTAAAATAAGAGTCTCGCGTGTTGGTTATAAAACAAATGCGAGAATGCAGCCTGGCGCCAACGTACACGAGGGGCTGTTGGGCGCCTCACGGACGATCGCGCATAACGAAACACGAACTGGGAGTGAAGCCGCATGAACGCCTACCGTTCGTGCGTAACATCGAAAAACTGTACATTCGATACAAGAAGACGTCTAATAAAAAGATCATTAAATAAAAATATAAATAAATAAGAGGAGATAAAAATGACAATTCCACTTGCCTCGATACTCCACCTCATTTCACTCGTACAAGCCACTGTGTATACCGGAACCGTTGGCGGACACGCAGGAGCCGGACAGTCGGGCTATGTGAGAAAAACAAGGCGTATACGACCCCAACCAAGTACTCCACTGGACGGACAAGGGAACGAGAGCTAAATCGAGACAGCTACATCATTATGAGGCGTGCCCCNCCCCCCCCCCCCGAGTTTCTTTTCCCTCTATTCGTTTCCTTTTCACGTATTTTCTTCCTCTTTTTTATTTTTTTCATCTTCTGGCGCCTGATGGACCCGACTCCTTGATGGCCCACAACGTAACCCCTCTCTGCCTTACGAGTTTTTATCTCTTGTGTGTATATATCACGCTATCTGTCTTTTCCGTGCATTCCCGGTGGCATTCTTTTTACGTTTTTTCGGGTTTTTCTTATCATTTCGCTCGACGGGAGTGAGTCATTACGGCCAGTCGTGTGCGGAAACGAGGCCCAAGTATTTTCCGTCGTTCGGGGATTCGAAATTCCCCCAACAGTGGAATTTATAGAATTTGAAATTAGTAGTGCTTTTGCGAGAATTGTAATGGGAAAAGTGGATATTGGACAATTAAGGAACAATTAAATTCGATTTAGGGGGAAAATTATGAAATTTGAGATTTCATTGATAATCTAATAGAATTGTAAATTTTTGAGCAGCAGGAAGATAACAATTCCCCAGGTTACTTGAATTATCAATCAAAATATGAATAACATCATTCAGTACTAAATGGCAATAATTTTTCAATTGATTAAAAATCTAAGAATATATTCCTGGAGGAATGCTCTTTACGTTTTTTCGGGTTTTTCTTATCATTTCGCTCGACGGGAGTCAGTCATTACGGCTAGTCGTGTGCGGAAAGGAGGCCCAAGTATTTTCCGTCGTTCGGGGATTCGAAATTCCCCCAACAGTGGAATTTATAGAATTTGAAATTATAGCAGCGCTTTTGCAAGATTTGTAATGGGAAAAGTGGATATTGGACAATTAGGGAACAATTAATTTCGATTTAGGGGGAAAGTCATGCAATTTGAGATTTCATTGATAATCTAATAGAATTGTAAATTTTTGAGTAGCAGGGAGATAACAATTCCCCAGATTACTTGAATTATCAATAAAAATATGAATAACATCATTCAGTACTAAATGGCAATAATTTTTCAATTGATTAAAAATCTAAGAATATATTCCTGGAGGAATGCTCTTTACGTTTTTTCGGGTTTTTCTTATCATTTCGCTCGACGGGAGTCAGTCATTACGGCTAGTCGTGTGCGGAAAGGAGGCCCAAGTATTTTCCGTCGTTCGGGGATTCGAAATTCCCCCAACAGTGGAATTTATAGAATTTGAAATTATAGCAGCGCTTTTGCAAGATTTGTAATGGGAAAAGTTGATATTGGACAATTAAGGAACAATTAATTTCGATTTAGGGGGAAAGTCATGTAATTTGAGATTTCATTGAAAATCTACTAATAGAATTGTAAATTTTTGAGTAGCAGGCAGACAAAAACTCCTCGGGTTACTTGAATCGTCAATAAAAATATGAATAAGATCATTCAGTACTAAATGGCGATAATTTTTCAATTGATTAAAAATCTGAGAATATATTCCTGAAGGAATGCTCTTTACGATTTTTCGGGTTGTTCTTATCATTTCGCTCGACGGGAGTCAGTCATTACGGCCAGTCGTGTGCGGAAACGAGGCCCAAGTATTTTCCGTCGTTCGGGGATTCGAAATTCCCCCAACAGTGGAATTTATAGAGTTTGAAATTAGTAGCGCTTTTGCGAGAATTGTAATGGGAAAAGTGGATATTGGACAATTAGGGAATAATTAATTTCGATTTAGGGGGAAAGTCATGCAATTTGAGATTTCATTGATAATCTAATAGAATTGTAAATTTTTGAGTAGCAGGGAGATAACAATTCCCCAGATTACTTGAATTATCAATAAAAATATGAATAACATCATTCAGTACTAAATGGCAATAATTTTTCAATTGATTAAAAATCTAAGAATATATTCCTGGAGGAATGCTCTTTACGTTTTTTCGGGTTTTTCTTATCATTTCGCTCGACGGGAGTGAGTCATTACGGCCAGTCGTGTGCGGAAACGAGGCCCAAGTATTTTCCGTCGTTCGAGGATTCGAAATTCCCCCAACAGTGGAATTTATAGAATTTGAAATTCTAGCAGCGCTTTTGGACATTCATAATGGGAGAAAGTGGATATTGGAATTCAAGAGTTTCATTTTACGTAAACTTTATTAATAACAAACGTAGATTTTTAGAGCCGCAGATTCCTCATCCGAAATTCATAATACACTACGAGAAAAACATTAAAATTCCATGGAGAAACACTGAAATTCAATTTAATCCAATGAAATTCCGAATTTTTAACGAGAAAGGAAACGGAAATTCTTCAGCTTACTGGAGTTTTCAATCAAAACGTGAATAGTCACTACCAAATTAGACAGAATTTGGCACGCAGGATAGAATAGTTGAAAATGGATTTTTCATTCTGAACACGATAAAATAAAAAATGAAATGAAATAAATTCGTAATCACTTTCAAATATTTAAAAGAAGGATATCTTGAATATTTGTTTAATTTTTAACATCATAAAATGATTAAACATTAATCAAAATGTTATGATTGATTCTTGCAAATGAATGTTTCATTTTTAACACGATAAAATGAAAAATAAAATGAAATAAATTCATAATCACGTTCAAAAATTTTTAAGAATATTTCGACATCCGAATTGAAAGTTTTGAATTCGTCGGCAATGCAGAGAATTACACAACAGAGAATTACCACCGGAGCTGAACGCGAATGTCCGCTAAGTGTCGTTAGCGTGCTGCTTCCTCGAAAAAATAAGAGTTGGCAGTATGGCATTTTAGTTTTTTCAAGGAAGAAAATGAATTCTGGGTAAAATAACGTGTGCGACGCATCATAATACCTTCAGGGAGGAATAAAGTGCATTTAGGGCCAATTATTCAAGGGGGTGATGATGAAATAGTATCGAGTGGATGAGTTTATCGCATAGTAATCCGGTGAAAATTATTTGCCCTTCGATATTCATCAGTGCACTCTAGCTTTGGACTTGTCATCGGTTGGATACGGTAAGTGGACGTGTAATATTGCCACACACACTCTTTCTAATTTCATCACCTGAATATTCGTGGATTTATAGTTAATTGAATTATGGCTTTTTAATCGTGTGAAGTAGAGAGATTCTTCAGGGAAATAGTTGCAGCTGATTTTCTCCCTACACGAGCCCCAAAATGATCGATCTCACGGTGAAGACCTTGGATTCTCAGAATCATACCTTTTCGTTGAACGACGATGTGAGTTATCATATGTTCCACGAGTAACAAACTATAGTCCAGTCAAATTAGATTTTTAACATCGAAATTAACCAAAGGGCACCAAATTACACCAATCGATAGCTAAAAGTGTAATTATTAATGTTTTAAAAAGTATATGCTCAAATTTGCCGGGGTGATTCACAATTTGTTATAAACAATTGGGAATTGCCGACAGGCCGTCTTCAATCCTAGATATCTTTAGTTAACCTCATCAGATGGGAAAAAAAAATATTTCTTTGTAGCTGAGAAAATGTCCTATCGGGGGGAGTTAGGAACTTATAGCCCAAAATGTACCGTTAATTTATTATAAATTATAATAGCAATTTCGGAGCAGTCGGCGCAACGCGTCAGCTGTTACCCTCCCTGTGACAGTGCCATGAGTCACGTGATTGGCGCCATGCGCAACTTATTCAAACCTGCTGCGCTCAACGCAATAGCCCTCAGCTGGATTTTTGATGAATATCTCTGAATCTGTGGCTAGTAGTCAAATTTTCATTATAAACTTTTTGTAGATCTTTATTTGCTCTATAAAAATGGTTTTGACCAAAATTTTGCTATTCTCCAAAGTTTCCGAGATATTCAATGAAAAATATTTTGAATATTGTTAATTTTTCATTGAATATCTCGAAAACGTTGGAGAATAGCAAAATTTTTGTCAAAACCATTTTTATAGAGCAAATAAAGATCTACAAAAAAGTTTATAATGAAAATTTGACTACTAGCCACAGATTCAGAGATATTCATCAAAAATCCAGTTGAGGGCTATTGCGTTGAGCGCAGCAGGAGCCCAAGTAGCAAACCTTGCGAAAGATATCTGAAAGAATACCAAAAGGGCTGACTAATGTCCGTCCAAAAGGTATCTTGCAGTCATACGATAACTTTTAGTTAACTTCTAGACACAAGTTATCTTTTTGGACAGACATTAGACAGCCTTTTTGGTATACTTGCAGATACCCTCCGGAACTGTGCTGCTTGGGAGGTTTGAATAAGTTGCGGATGGCGCCAATCACGTGACTCATGGCACTGTCGCAGGGAGGGTAACAGCTGACGCGTTGCGCCGACTGCTCCGAAATTGCTATTATAATTTATAGTAAATTAACGGTACATTTTGGGCTATAAGTTCCTAACTCCCCCCGATAGGACATTTTCTCAGCTACAAAGAAATATTTTTTTTTTCCCATCTGATGAGGTTAACTTAAGATATCTAGGATTGAAGACGGCCTGTCGGCAATGCCCTATTGTTTATAACAAATGGAGGGTAACCCCGGCAAATTTGAGCATATACTTTTTAAAACATTAATAATTACACTTTTAGCTATCGATTGGTGTAATTTGGTGCCCTTTGGTTAATTTCGATGTAAACGACATTTTCAGAGCTAGTTTGACTGGACTACTAGCGCAGTACCGTCAATGTCCAACACTCAACAACTTTTTAATCAATAAAATTCAAAATTTAGCGAGGAAGAATATACAAATCATCTTAAGACAACGGGAATTTTTTATTTCCCAGCCAGAAAAAAATTGTAATAGCAGAATTACAAATATTGAAAATTAAATAGAGTAAACAGGTCAATTTATGAAGGGGGATTCGCTTCTGGACTATTTGAACTTGCATTTATTGTTGAATATTCCATAAATCCATAAATAAAATGAAAATTGAATTGATTATTTCAACTTTCAGTAATACTTCTCGTGTATAATCATGTGATCAGTCATTTTTCTATTGATCGACATTTAATAAATTGAAAAAAATATGGCCCAGTCGTCCAGAAATTAGGGATTTCGGCCTCATTCAACTGTTTCTTAATTTAATTATTGTTTGTTGCGTTGTTTTCACTTGAAATAGTTTATTTGTGTTAATTAAAACATTCCTGAAGATATACAAGCTATTATAACTCCATTTAGGTCATTCGTTTATCCAGCAATTGGCCTGTTCACCCTACAAATATTCAAAATTAAATAAGAGTGCAATCTGTCGAAAAGTGGCACTTACTGGGGCACATCCCTCCCTCCCTCCCTTCCCCGTCACAATTACGCACGTCCACATTTCTGCTATTCGTATTTGAAAGCAAGCTAACATAATATGTTAGCTAAATGATATATTTATAATGATGGAGGACATATATGCAGATTTTCCCAATTTTTTTTCTTGAATTTTACTATTTGAAAAAATATTTTAAAAAACAGCGGAAAAAACTTGGAAAATTTACGCCCAACAATTTCTCCAGAACAATAAAAACCTATTGACTTTTTTCTCTCAAGTAGAAATGACGCAAGAAATGAATACAATTTTTTAATCGAATTCGAACGAAACTGCAAGAAAGTTCTTATAGAGTTCCAATAGAAATCCAATAGAAGTTCTTAAAGAAAGCGCCAGGTTTTTCTATTATTTTTTTTCATGTTTGGTATCAGCAATAATTGTTGATAGATTCCTGAAAATCAGTGACAGCTTTCGATTCATTTTGCAATTTATAGATAATCTATGTCATTTCGATGATTATTATCAACGGCACACGGTGGACTTTGTCTATTTTTCAAATATTTATTTATTCAATCATTCGTTTGAAGGAAAAACTATCTCAAACGATGAAAAAGAGTATCAACTATCCACTTGGTGCGTCGAGTTGACGAATTATGAAAGAAATTAATAATTTAACTATCACCGAGTGACACTGATTGGGACATTGACGGTAGTCATTTTAGATAATTTCTTATGGCGTCCAAATAGTTTTCAGGGATTGACAAACTGTTTGCATGTCCTGAGAAATTGTCAAATTTCATCATCCGCTAATTCGGTAATTAAGACATTTCCAATGCAGCTGTACGATTTGGTTTTTTAGATCACAGTTAGACAATTCAAAGAACACATAGCAGAGACTGTCAGCATTCCAGCTGACCTTCAGAGATTGATTTATTGTGGCCGTGTGCTGCAAGATGAGAAAAATCTCAATGAATACGGTAATTAGGATTTTAACTTGGGATATTTTTATTGAAATTAAAAGCGATACATCTTGTTTATGAGAATTTGTTGTGATGTACTTGGGGTTGAGGGATATGAAATGTTCAATTTCGTGCTGACATAACTTACTTGTGGAGAAATTCATTCGTCAAGTCTATAAGTTGATTCTTCAGATGTTAAACTACAAATTTTTTAGACAATGAAGGATTTCACAGAATTGTCAGATTTTTTTGTAAGAAAGTGAGTCAGTTACGAAAAATGTTTCTTGTCTAATTTTTAGAAGCACTCATTGCTAAAGTCTTTCAAAGGATATGATTGAGTGATTGGTGAATTGGACTTGAGGTGTAACAAATTGATTTATCACGGATTGTGGAATATCAAATGTTCGGGACAGGTTTGCATGAATTTTTCAAATTTCTGGATATGAATATTGAATGAAAAATACTAGTATTGTCAGAAAAAAATATAAATTTCAAATTCCACTGAAACTTTAATGAAATTTTACATTTTTGAGCAACACAGAAATGCGAATTGCGCAGTTCACTTGACTTTTCAATCAAAAAATATATTGATCTGAATTTTGATAAAAATTTTCACGAATTATACCGGAAATCCGAACTAAAACTTGAAAATGTAATTGTCAACTTGTGATTTTTTGGCTCAAACAAGAGTTATTTGAGCACTTGTTCGTTTTTCTCTCGGTGTGCAGTAAAATCTTACTATCACTTCTCCGGAAATTCATGGAAGGTTCGAAAAAATTCAAGAAATCTCCAGAACGGTGCAGAATCCTCTGGAAACATGGCCCATCATCTGGAAAACTCTAATTTTCCGATGCAGAACGTTCCAGAGGACTCGGGAAGATTCTAGAAATCTTGAAGGATTTCGCGTTCAATTACGAAGAACTATACAGCAATTTTTTGCATTAATTTTTCAATAAAATTACGTAAAAATTATTTCACGAGTGGGAATATTTGCGAAAATTTTACCGTTATTTCAGTGATTTTACCGCAAAAAAATTATAAAAACTTTTCAATTAATTTGAGAGCTCACCGAAGAGACCCTTTCATCATAGATGCACTCCAAATCTTTCGACAATATTTCTAAATGTCGATTTCAATATGAAAAAAAATTGGACCGCCGTATTATGAGTAAAATACCACGTTTACTGATCAAATTGTAATTATATTCAAGACGTGAATGGCAAGGTGATCCACCTGGTACAGCGTTTACCCCCATCCCTCCACCAGAGGCCCAACAATGCCGGCCAAAATAACTCTCACAGCCAGAGTTCCCAGGGTGGTACCTGGCAGTCAGGTCCCAGGATCCAGTACCGTCAAACCCAGTTCCATGGAAACCCCATGTACGTGGGATCAGTGTCAATCCCAGCTGACGTCCTGGACCGCCACGACGCCGAGTGGCCAACTCCCCAATTCAGTGGGATCCTCGCCAACAGCCACTTGACAGTGGTTCGTCGCATGCTGGATCAAGCCAATCGAGTCATCGATCGTCTGGAGAACGCCAGTGACACCTCTGACGAAGCTACAACACCGCAGACGTCTGCCCCAAGTGATGGAGCAGCTGCTGAATCCACCCCGACGCCAGTGGAGGATCCACAGCCAACACCGGTATAATCATAGTGTTCGAATTAAATCAGTAGCGGAGTGGTAAAACGGTTTAAATCGACTTATCTCATAGTTATAGTTGAGTTTTTGAGGAATATCTCCGAATCTGAGGGAGATAGCGAAATTTTCGTGATTATATTTGTTGGGGCTCTCAATCGGCTCTACAAAAAAGGTTATAACAAAAATTTTGCTATCTCCCTTAGATTCCGAGATATTCATTCAAAACTGGCCAATAGTCAAAATTAACTTGTACCGTTTTACCACTTCCCTACTGAAATCATTTAACCATGTTGAGTAAATTTAGGTTATCACATTAGCAATAACAGTCACACTGGTAGAACAAAATGGAATTCCACGGACAGTGGACTTGCTATTTTCAAGACTTGCAAACTTCAAACATTCTGTTCACTTGAACTTTTTTAATTTTTTCTTTTTCATTGGAAATTTTGTAAATTTTTAAATTCTGAAATTGTGAAATTTTGAAACGTTAAAATTATGAAATTATGAAATTTTTCAATTAAGGGTATCCAAGTGCTTTGGCTGTTTTTCCTTCACTTTTTTTTTCTCTGAAATGAATGGCTTCATTTTCAGAGAAAAAAAAATCCAAAATTTCAAAAACAGATATTGTCAAAAAAGCTCACTCAGTTATGTTTGTGCACATATTATGTACGCATGTCTGAAAATCTGAGTCAATCGCTTGAGAATTGCGTCATGTCTACAATTTTGAAGATTGCATTCCTGTAAAGCCTCGTTCCACTCAATGTCAAAATCAAAACCAAATTTTTTCTCAGTTTACCATTAAAACTGAGGTAGTAAACTCCCCTCAAGAAGCAATTATTTATTCAATAATCAGTCGGCAATTGTAATTACTACTTCAACTATGCATTTTCACTTCTCAACGAAAATAAACAAACTTCAGTTATCCATGAAATTCCATCCGAAAACCACTAAAATCCCGCTGACTTGGATATCCGATCCCCAGGTCCAGGTCCAGGACGAGCCTGAGCCTGCGACAAGTGGAGAAGCCACCCCAACCGAAGGCCTACTGCCTCGTCAGCTCTCCGAACTCGTGAGAGAGCTCTTGACAACTCGGGATCGCCTAACGCCCTACATAAGGGATCGAATCCTCTCCCCAACATCATCAACCCCCGAGGAGAATCAGCGCATAATGGACGGTGTCTCCGAGTGTTTTCACTTTCTCTCTCACGCCGAGCACGCCCTCAGCAACATCAGCATCGACATGCAGCAGACGCCCCCCAGAACCCTGCGTTGTCGTCCCATGAACATCAGACCCCCAGCAATTGTCCAGGCTGGCTTGCCAATCCAAGTCGAGGCCCACATCAGTCTCCACGGCCAAACCGACAACAACAGCGCTGATAACGACCCACCCCCCACCCAGCCCCCCCAACCAACATCAGCCAACACCGAGGCAACAGGTTCATCAACCCAGACATCCCAACCACAATCCAATCCAGAGCGTTCAGGCCAATCAGACTCTCCATTCGGTCAAGTCTTCAATTTCCCCAACAACGTCGAAGTTGTCATGGAAATGAGTCCACAAGCTCCACGAGTCTGGAGCTTCTCCTCTGAGCCTCAGCCCCAAGGGGCCAACAACAACAACAATAACNCTGAAAATCTGAGTCAATCGCTTGAGAATTGCGTCATGTCTACAATTTTGAAGATTGCATTCCTGTAAAGCCTCGTTCCACTCAATGTCAAAATCAAAACCAAATTTTTTCTCAGTTTACCATTAAAACTGAGGTAGTAAACTCCCCTCAAGAAGCAATTATTTATTCAATAATCAGTCGGCAATTGTAATTACTACTTCAACTATGCATTTTCACTTCTCAACGAAAATAAACAAACTTCAGTTATCCATGAAATTCCATCCGAAAACCACTAAAATCCCGCTGACTTGGATATCCGATCCCCAGGTCCAGGTCCAGGACGAGCCTGAGCCTGCGACAAGTGGAGAAGCCACCCCAACCGAAGGCCTACTGCCTCGTCAGCTCTCCGAACTCGTGAGAGAGCTCTTGACAACTCGGGATCGCCTAACGCCCTACATAAGGGATCGAATCCTCTCCCCAACATCATCAACCCCCGAGGAGAATCAGCGCATAATGGACGGTGTCTCCGAGTGTTTTCACTTTCTCTCTCACGCCGAGCACGCCCTCAGCAACATCAGCATCGACATGCAGCAGACGCCCCCCAGAACCCTGCGTTGTCGTCCCATGAACATCAGACCCCCAGCAATTGTCCAGGCTGGCTTGCCAATCCAAGTCGAGGCCCACATCAGTCTCCACGGCCAAACCGACAACAACAGCGCTGATAACGACCCACCCCCCACCCAGCCCCCCCAACCAACATCAGCCAACACCGAGGCAACAGGTTCATCAACCCAGACATCCCAACCACAATCCAATCCAGAGCGTTCAGGCCAATCAGACTCTCCATTCGGTCAAGTCTTCAATTTCCCCAACAACGTCGAAGTTGTCATGGAAATGAGTCCACAAGCTCCACGAGTCTGGAGCTTCTCCTCTGAGCCTCAGCCCCAAGGGGCCAACAACAACAACAATAACAACACAAACAACAACAATACCACAAATGCAAATAACAACAACACTTCGAATGCCGCTGGCACGAGTGCTGGATTCTCCTGGGGAGCTCCCTCCCCTGACATAATCAGACACCTGATGCAGGCAGTGGCAGGCTACATGGCAGAGACAAGGGTGCCAATGCCTGCTCCATCGACAGGGGCTCCATCAACAACATCATCCACAGCTACATCAGCAACTCCAACAGTTGGATGTCTTCGTCATCGTCCGAGGACAGTTGCTGGTGAATCAGCGAGCTCACAGCCGAGGGGAAATACAGACACTCATCCAACAACTTCGACTCAGACAAGAACTACGTCGAGGACTCATGTGCTTCAGCATGCACAGGCACTTGGCGTTGGTCTGGATGTTGCTGACAGCATTGACTTCGATCCATTTTTGCCCTGCACATCTCAGCACGTGCGTCGTCAGCCTGCTCAGACCAGTACAGCTGCATCGACACAGACTGGTGGGGCTGGTGGAGATCCTCCTGTGCAGAATCAAGCTGGTGGAACACTTGGGGGTATTCGTGGGCCCAGATTTGCCACGATAACTGGGGTACAGCTCGTCAACTCCAGTGCTCCCACTTTGGCTGAGAGCATGGCCAATGTGAGACCCACGCTAGGTACTTCGATCAGCGATGTTTTAGCCAGTAGGGGGATTTATCTGTCTGTAGATTTACCTCCGACTAGGCTAGCAGAACGAACTATTCACATGAGTATATATAGAGTACTTTCGGGATTATCTGTTGGAGATTGGTATAGAATTGTTGAGGGGGACTACTCTCCTCTGAGTCTCCGCATCCAGAGGAAACTGCGTATTGCTCTTCGAGAGAATAACACCTCCGTTTCTGAGGGGGATTTACCTAATCGTATTGCTGAGACGCTTATTCGCGAGTTGAGGGGATATCTGGAGTACACTTTTAACTGGGGGATAGCCAATGATGAACGGGGAGCTGCTGTCGCTTTAAGGGAGACTGTTGAGAATGTTTTGAACGTTCATGTGGCGGAAATTGTGAGGTGTATATTCACTGATTATGGTAAATATCTTCATCCATTTTCTTTTAGATATAATAGAGTTTCAGTGGAGTCATTTTCGGGAGAATGACATTGAAGGTGATTTAGTGGGAAGAAATAAAGTGAATATTCAGTATCAAATTACGTTAAATTGTCAATTGAATTTTTCTGATTTATATCAATTTTCAGGGAGTAATTGAGTAGCGAAGTGGTCAAACGGTTTTTCAAGGAATATCTCGAAATCTATGGAGATACCAAATTTTTTCTCATAACACAATTTTTTAGTAGCACTCAATTCACTCTACAATGAAGATTATTATGAAAATTTCGCTATTTCCCTTAAATTGGGAAATATTGCTGGAAAACTCAACTAAAGACTAAATTGACTTCAACCGTTTGACTATTTCGCTACTGAATTGATGTGGAATTTGCAGTTTCCATTGATTTTTCCATGAAGTTTCGAATTTTTAATCACGAAATTCTTTGAAATTTCAGTAAAGTTATAATGGAGTGAAAATTGTCAAGAAATGTACTGGAAATTTTGGACAATATTTTTTCGACAGTGCTGTCGTGATTTTCTCGATCAACTGCATTTTTCAGCAACTTCCCTATCAACAGAATTTTTTCAAGCTTTAGAAGTTTGTTTATGTTTGAATATGACTTTTACGTTGACATACAAGAATGTTTTAAATTGCGAGAAGATAGTAGTTTGAAAGAGGAAAGTGAATGCAAATAATCAAGAAGCATTCCTTATTTTTTTGAAGATATTCCCAACAGACAAAAAATTGTGTATCATTTGTATATTTATTGCACCCCTTCAATTTTATATCCTGAGAAATAAGTACTACTCTTTCACATTGCAGATACGAGTACAGCATTCGTTGAGGCTGTCATCGAACCCATAAAAGCACTGGCTAGTAATCTGATTGGAGTCTGTCGTCTGACTTTGAGCAGTGGTGTTAATGAATTTGTGGGACCCCTACCTCTAATTGGCCCGAATGTATTTGAGAGATGCGCAATTCGATTTGCTGTATGTTAAATTTTTTTTACACATTTCCATCTTCCATTGTCAATATCTCCTACCAAGCGGTTCGATCTGAAAAAGAAAAGTTGATATCTCGAGTTTCGCACAAAGTTTTTTTTTTATAAAAAAACAAAAACGGGAGTTTCTCGAAAACTTTGTATGGACGGGTATATATGTTTTGATTGATTTAGGTAGAAGGCATCGAACTGAATATTTTGAAAATGAAATAATCGAAATTGGTCCAGTAGTTTTAAAGATATTTGCGGAAAACAATTTAAAAACGAATGGCTTTTTCTCAAAAACTATTACATCGATCGGATTAAAATTTTGCGCAGCGTTAGTTCTCATTAAGTCCTATAATCTGCCAAAATTTCAGATTTTTTGGAATTATTTTAGCCACTTAATTACTCAATTTGGCAAAAATTGCCATGATCGCCAAACTTATTTTTACATTTAGATATATTTACGTTTCAGACTATTCTACATCATTTTCAATCAAAATTAGAGAATATGAAAATTGGACGATTACAATGCTTGTAATCTTCTCCCCTTGTAAAAGCCTCTCCAATTTATTATTCATCATCATTAAATCATTCTGATGGTTTGTGTTTCATCCCTGACCATTTGATTCCCTATAAATTCCCCGAATACCTCATGTCAATGAAAATCTACGAATATATGTCATGAATATGGCCAGTAAATAAATAGAATGAATAACTATTAACGACAAATGAATGAAACGGACTAAATTATGATTTCAGAATCAAATGACACAGGGCATGCCCCCACTGTTCCGTGAGTGGATTATGGAAACAGTTTTGACATGGGTTTGTCGTTATGCTCGAACAGTGCAATCTCCCCCGACGGAGGAAATAACGAAATTTTTGTGCTACAAGGATCAGCCCCAAACAAACTCGAGGCCATCTCAGGCATGGCCAGCAGCAAGCCAGGCAACATCGACCGTGTCATCGGCCCCAGCACCCCAATCAACGGCTCAATCAGTACCAGAGCCAATGGAGACTGATTCAGGGCCAGATCCACTGATGCTGGATGAGAATGAGGAGGTTTCAACGACATTCCCAGGTCACGAAAATCTTCTGCCTGATTGGGTTCCAATAATAGCACGCGATGGAGCTAGACAGAGGAGGCAGCTGCAGCTTGGCCTATCTGGAGGTAGTGTTACGACACTGAGCGATGCATACTTGGCGACAATGCCAAGCAAACGAAGGAAATTGGTGGAGCAGCAGAAGCCAACGCTTTTGGCGAGTCCTACGTCTAATAGTTCAGCAATACCAGCTTCCATGGAGCGTCTGATCAGGGAGAGTGTTGGGCGTGCTGGAGTCGAGGAAGTTGATGGGGCAGCTGCTGCTGTTGCATCTGATTCAACTGCCAGACGTGCATTTGGAGAGGCTATCAGGGAATGCCTTCATCCAAACAGATATCAAAGTCCTGACTTTCCAGATCCACTCAGATTTCCAAATGCTACGAGGTTCTTTAGCGATCATGATAGACATGATAAACAATAGGACATTCGCATATTTAATATTCTTGTAATGAAAAACTTTATTACATCAAAATTGATAATTTAATAACTATTCTTTCTGTCATACCTATTGTATTTTGAGGAAGTTCAATATCCCACGCGTAAGACGTGTGAATTAAATTAATGTAACGGTGCTTGAGGTGTCTGTTTTATTTCCTAATCCTTCTTAATTTTTTTATAATAATGTGTTGAAAGACTCGGGAGTTTTAATTCATTTGTTGCTTCCAATATTGTAATTTTCGAAGATGAAATTGCTTGAAATTTCAGTGAAACTATAATGTAATGGATATTTCAGCCAGAAATGTTTAACAATTTGTTGGTAGATAAGAAAAATCTTTTTTCATAAATAATTTATAAACAATCAATTGTTTACCCTGAGAATAATTTTTTCAACTTGTTTTATAAGGCGGACCTCACAATTTAGGAATATTCATCAATATTCAGCAGAGTAGGAAAAATCAGGACAAAAAAGGCATTGAAATTTTTTCGCCCGTTCCCTCAACGAAAAAAGAGCAATTGAGGGTGGAAGCGAGTAATTTGTGGGAGCCGAACGCGGTCAGCTTGAGGGCGAGCAAATGAGAGGGGGAAAAAAAATGAAAATAATATTTCCATTACCGGAGTTAACTCTAATAGGGCATCGCTCATAGGCACCTGCAATTTTCTTCCACTCCCTTACTCTTCCATTCTGCTAATCTTCATCTCCATTATTCCATTTGCTTTCTTTTTATTCTGGTTCTTTCATCAGTTCTGAATGCATTATACGTTCATTAATATGGGGAACTTGATGGCCATGTGAAAATGTTCTTATAACAACATATTGTTTTAATAGAGCTCAGTTTCACATTTTCCACTGATATTTCAGAATTTGCAATTTTTTTCCAAAAGGAAATTCCAAATTTTTGAGCAAACGATGGACAACAATTCCGCAACTTACTTGAATTATAAATAGAAATGTGGATATTCAGTACCAAATTATACTGAATTTTCAATTCAGTAGCGAAGCGGTAAAGGGTGATAAGTCGATAAATCGTGATTTTACAGGAGAGCCATAGAACTGTATTTGCAGGTAACGCACGTATGAAAAAATCGTATAGAAATTTGCTATACGGATTGCGTATAGAAATTCTATAGATTACCGTATATGATATTCGGATATTTCTATACGGATATTTTTTATATGAATTATTTCTATTCATAAATTTTTACATAAATTTTTGTTTTCATACGAAAGATGTCTAAACCCTCCAGAGAAAAACGTAGAGAAATGTCGCAACTCCATACGAAATGTTTCTATAGCTCTGGCAGTGGGTCGTATAGGATCAAACCTATAGAAATCGTACAGAAATAATTTGTATAAAAATATCCGTATAGAAATATCCGAATATCATATACGAAAATCCTATAGAAATGCTAGTCAAAACATGGAACAGAATCAAATTTACATCATTCGCGAAAAAAGAAAAATTGAAGGAATTGAAATTAATGAGATTCACGAAAACACATGATGAATGACAATCCAAGAAGAAAGAATTCATCAATTTCGTGCATGATAAACACGAAAAAATTTACAATTATGACACAAAAACTAATTTGTGAGTTTGAAGCACTTGAAAATACCGCGTGTTTTTTTAGCGACTGATTTCACGCGACTCATTGACCAATCAGAATTGAGGGTCAATGGTCGGGCGGGTTCGATATAATTCGATATAAAACAGCTTCACGAAACGTTCCTCATTGATATAATAGCGTAAAGAATGGGCCCATTTAATAAAAAATGACTTTATTAAAGGAATTCGGGGCGAAATAAACGATAAAAAGACACAAATGAATTAGCAAATCATCATAAGTCATTTAATAATGAATTACTTTTTTAAAAGAATTTGGGGCAATATAAATGATGGCAAGATACAAAAGAAATGACACGTCCACGGAGGAACAACAAATACAAAAGAATAACAAGAAAGAAGGAGACGATGGTACATGAAGGTGGTTATTAGGGACGAGAAGAACAAATACACAGCAATAGATATTCGAATTTTCATCCAGAAGGGGCACCGTCTCGTGTTCGAATCAAAAACAAAATTATTTTTTGTAATTTTTGATTCGCAATTTTTTGGTCCAAACAAGTCTTTTTTGAGAACTTTTTTCATTCCTCCGTCACTGTAGGTTCCTATCCCTAATAATAATACGAATGATCGATTTTTGTCGATTAATCGAAAACATCGATTTTTCATGCCCCAACATCGATGTTTCAAAATTTTTCATTTTTTTGTCGAATAATAATGTTTATTGATTGAGAATAAACAAAGTAATAATTTATGCGCAATCAGAAATAATTATTTTCTACAGTATGTATGTTAAAAATGATAAGTGAACAAGTTCAGTCATCTATTGTTTTTGTAAATTTAAATTTTTAACAATTATTGCAGCTAACGGAAAATATTAAATATATTTTTTTTAATTAATCAAAAACCCTGTTTCAAGATTCAAGATTCAACTCTCTAGCAGTACTCATCACCAAAACGCAAGTTATTCGGATTGTATTTTTTAAATATAAATTTTTCAATAAAGACGAGAAGAAAAAAATTATTTAAAGAATTAATTTTTTCGCCTGTGTAATGAGATAAACATCGACTTTTCAAATAAACGATGTTTTTTCCTGAAAAATTGATTCACAACATCGATGTTTTTTATTGGCGTCGCCCATCCCTAATAATACCCGATACAGTCCAATCAACAGTGCTGAAACGATGAAGGATAAACCGTTTCATTGATTTCAATATAGCGGAAAGACCTTCCTAAACGTACTGCCAATAAAACCCGATTTTCGAAGCAAATGGGCATCATGCCAGAACAAATAATTCGTCAACCAGCAATTATTATTATAGCAGTGGTCAAAATTGGCGTCGAACTGGCGAGACACACCACTCGGGCCAGCGCAGTGATAAACGCTACATACATACTAACCCGTAAAATCATCGATGTATGTATAGATATCAGAGCGTCCTCAATTTTCCCATGTAGCTTAGCGCACGTTTATATTTGACGGGAAGTTACGTGTGGTGGTCTATTAGCGGAACCGTTTGTCAACTTGGCTGAAAGTTGGGTACACATATATAACTTATGGTTAACAGAATAGTAGAGACAGGCCAACTGTTGTGAAAAAGGCTTGTTTCATAGTGTCAAGTGAATTCTGGGAAGATTCACACAGGCAGAAGCTTGCACGGATGATAGAATGATAATTGGCACCTTGACGTCGTGTTAACTCATTCGCGGATATGTGAAATGTACTTTCATGAAAGGACCTCTTCTCTCGGTCTATTTTCCACCAACATTCATTCACGCATATGCGGGGAATTCATATAAACGACAATTCGTTTAATTTTTTCACTCGGGAATGTGGAAATTGAAGGAACAGTATTGGACACGTATTTTATTATTTCCAGAAGTAATTGAAAATGAACGAGTTATAAAGGGTGAAAAATTCTGCATTGCGTGGGGTACACTGAGAAATTTGATGGAGTGGAACAGATTTACTTGAGGGAGTTAACCAAATTGAGAGGAGGAAATTTAATATCTTTCACAAAAATTGAATTTTTGTCGTGATCATCAGAAATATACGTCGAAGAATTCGAACTGTTGATAATTATCTCGTTTTGGTGGAAACTTTCTTTTTTGTCCACAAGTAAATTGGCTCAATACGAGAAAAGTTCTCAGGGGAACATGTAATTTTTCGGCAGAACTAATTTTTTCTATCATGGAAAAAATGTAGATCTCTTGTATTAATAATTCAGTGGAATAATATGAAAGGACCTCTTCTATCAGTCTATTTTCTGCCGACATTTACTCAGGCATATGCAAGAAATTCATATAAAATAAAAATTCTTGAATATGATAATTGAATGAAAAATATTGGACACGTATTTTATCATTTTGATAAGTAATTACAGATCAATGAATTATAAATGTTTCTGAAATTAACTGAAACTTTTCGATTTTTAATGGTTTTATTTAATGAATAATTCTATGCTAAATCGAAAAATATGAAAATACGAATATCATCCCAGGAAAAAATTGTAAATCTCTTGAATTAATTCGGTGGAATAATATGACCTTTCATCTCTTCTCTCATTAAATTCATAAAAAAATTTTTTATTCCCGAAGATGAAAATTGAATGAAAAATATTGGATACGTACTTTATGATTTCTAGTAATTAAAAATGAATGAGTTAAAAAAAATGAAAATTCTCCATTCTGACACAATGAAGATGTTTTTTTTTTCAAAATCCGTACAACTCGATTTTTCATAACTTTATTCAATGAATAATTCCACGCAAAATGGAAAAATATCGTTCTCTCGTATTCATTAGTTGTAATTTTTCGTACTAACTACTCCATTAAATTTTTCGATTACTCCAAAAAACGAACGAAAACACGTTTTCATCCCTGCAACCACCAAAAAAAGAATGCTTTACAAAACGGAAAATTCCTGCGCTGTCAAAAATGCATCGACCCTCCACGACTCTATTCAATAAAAAATTCCCCCCAAGACATTAAACCATCGTACGACTACAAATATCACGAACCACCCCGCGAATCCTGGATTTGATTGAAAAACGAGAGCGTTTACTATCTTGTATGCGGTTGTATTAATTAGTTGAAAAGAAGTTGAGAGGGGGATGCGTCGATGCGTCGTGAATGTTCGGTGATGCTCGGTATACCGGTTTGTTGGCTTGAAGTTCGTGTCACGGAAACGTTCGATCTATGCAATTTTTTTTCCCCCTCAACATATTTTTTTCTCCTCTCTTCTTTGCCGCTACTACCCCGAAGACCGAAGACTTTGGGCTCGTATACTCTCTCTGGGACTGGAAGGCATCGACGGTATATCCGTATATAAAGCATAATAAAGGTCGGGACTTCCCCGAGTCCGCGCGGACTCGACGCACGAGCGTCACACTCTAGTTCGTGAAATTTCATTGGTCGATGGTAAAGTAAACACAAATGTCATTGGTATTTTTTCAGCGTTGTTACGCCTCTTTATTCCACCTGGGCGTGGGGTAAATTTTTCTGTATGCTTGTTGGTGGATGACACTCATTGAGGATCCTTATAGGTTTAGAGTGACTCGTACATACCGACCGGGGGAAAATGAAAACACAAGAGTCCGCGCGGACTCTGCGGCCGAGGTTAAGATGCCTCGGCAATCAAGTAGAACCTTCGGGCAAGCAGGGGCGGTTATGGGTGGTTACGAAGCCGTTGAGGGGGCAAGTGGGACAAGGGGAGAGAGTACAAAACGAGTGCAGGAAGAAAGAAAGGAGAGAAGGCGGCCATATTTAGAGAAGGAAATCAGTGAGGAGCGTTTCGAGACGCTGGCTTCACTTCTCTATATAAATTCCTCTTTTTTTCTCTCTTTCATACCTTTTTTTTTCCTTTCTTTTTCATCTCCAGGATTCTTCTTGCGTATCCCGCTGATTCCAAGGGATACGGGAGAGGATAGCGAGTCTATCTCGCTTATTACGTGGCTCACGGAATCGATTGTATGTGACCGCAAGGGTCTCAAAGAGAATTAGTCACTTCTATGTGGGCAGAGGGGGATTTCACCGTGTTTTCCCGCCGCAATTATTTCCAACTCGTCTCGTTCCCTTGGATCTTTGGAATATTTTTCAGTTTTCCAGCGCACTCGAGGGGGTCAAAGGCATTGATGTAGTCAGCCCGGAAATTTTATCGGGTAAAAATGTTGAGGACTATTGGAGAACCCTCGCTTTTTTCCATTCTGAAAGGGCCAGGTTTTTGTGAATTCCCCTCCTCTTTTCTTTCTGGGATGATGTTACACCGAATATTAAACTCGTATACGAGTGTGTTGGTGGATCTACTCTTTCCGATGGTAAAGCTGCATATAGGAGCGTCTATTGGGAATCAAACCCGTGGCGATAAAGCCCTCTTGCTCTTTATGTGGGTGAAGCCCTGCGGTTGTGGGGGTAATAGTTCCTTTCATATTGGTGTGCGCGATGATAGGGAGGAATCGGTATTTCATGGACATTTGATTAGTCATTTTTGAGAGGGGGCTTTAAATATTTGGGGGAGGGGTCATGAAATTTCAAATTGTATCGGAAACTCGATTGGAGTGCAAATTTTTGAGCTGATTCCCGAAATTACTTGAAGATTCAGGGAAATATTCACGTGAATGAGGAAAATTTCCAGGAAATTTTAATAGAAGGGTGTTAAGAGTACTAATGACAAGTCGTTTTCAGTAGATGAGTGACGGTGGATTCGATTTAGGGGAAGAAATCAGGAAGTTTGATACTTCAGTGAAAATTCAGTGTAATTCCAGGAGGAAAACAAGAACTCCACTTTAAGTTGGATTATCAATAAGAACATGAATATGCAGTAACTACGCTGAGTTTTCCGTGAAATGTACACTGGAGGGAATATATTCCTGATTTTTCCTGATTTCCATGGATTTTTATGGAATATTTTGAAGTAAAATTGCTGTTTTCGTTGATTTTTTCTCAAAGATTTGGATTTTCAATGACGAAATTCATTGAGATTTCATATTTTACTGAAAATTTTATGTAATTCCAAGCTTCTGAGCAGGCGAACTCTAATTTAAGTTGAATTATCAATAAAAACATGAATATTGAGTACCAAATTACGCTGAATTTTTAATTAATTGAAGATTCAAGGAAATATATCTGAATTTTCCGGATTTCCATTGATTTATCTATAAAATTTCATTGGAATCTCTATGGAATTATAGTGTGATAAAAATATCCAATGAGTGTACCCAAAATTTCAATCAAAGATACTTATCATTATAGTTGAGAAATAATTTTCAGTAGAGTGACATTGAATTTAATTTAGGTGAAATAAAAAACATAAAATTTCATATTTCACTAAAAATTCAGTGTCATTCCATATTTGGAAGCATGAGGGAGGCAAGAACTCTACAATTTAGAATAAATTTTTAATAGAATGAAAATTTATGGAAATATACTCCTGAATTTTTCTGATTTCTATTATTTTTCATGGAATAATTGAACTACAATTTGCACTTTCCATCGATTTTTCCATAAAATTTGGGATTATTCAGTTACTAAATTAATTAGAAGTTCAGTGGAAGTATAATGTGATAAAAATATCTAAGGAGTATAACGCAAATTTTAGCCAAGGATTTTTAATAGTGCAGTTGACAAGTAATTTTCGATAGAGTGACATTGAATTCAATTTAGGAGAAATAAAAAACATAAAATTTCATATTTCACTAAAAATTCAGTGTCATTCCATATTTGGAAGCATGAGGAAGGCAAGAACTCTACAATTTAAAATAAATTTTCAATAGAATGAAAATTTATGGAAATATACTCCTGAATTTTCCTGATTTCTTCGAATTTTCATGGAATAATTGAACTACAATTTGCACTTTCCATGGATTTTTCCATAAAATTTGGGATTATTTAGTTACTAAATTAATTCAAAGTTCAGTGGAAGTATAATGTGATAAAAATATTCACCGAGTATAACGCAAATTTCAGCCAAGGATTTTTAATAGTACAGTTGACAAGTAATTTTCGGTAGAGTGACATTGAATTCAATTTAGGAGAAATAAAAATCATGAAATTTCCTATTCCACTGAAAATTGAATGTTATTCCAAGTTTCTGCGCATGAGGAAGACAAGAACTTTACAATTTAAGTTGAATTTTCAATTAAACAAAAATTTAAGGAAATATATTCCTGAATTTTCCCGATTTCACGACTTTTTATGGAATAATTGTCCTCAAATTCCCACTTTCCATTGATTTATCCCTGAAATGTTCGATTTTCATCAGTAAAACTGCAATGGAACAATAACTGTGATGAAAATACCCAAGAAGTGTACCGGAAATCTCATCAAAAATTTTGTAACACTGTAGGAGAGACCGTTTCGCCTCTTCCCTCTGAATTGTTCTCCTCATCATTACCTTTCCATCACTACTCTCCATAAATATTAATGTCCAAAATCTGGGTAATGCTTGTAGCCCACGTTGTCAACCATTAAATGGTAAACAGTGCAAGTAAAATAATAGAAATATCTGTGCAGCCAGAGAGAAGCGAGATGAAAAAAACGTAATCGAACACTCGGTACGTGTTCAGACTACTGCTAGCTGACGTGTGGCATACATTTCCAATGCCGTGCGTCATGAGAGAGCCTCGGGGAAGCTTTTCAAGTATGCTTTTTGCCGTCGTCGCGCGCAAACGGTAGCTCTTACACTGAAGTGTGGGGCGAGAGAGAGATGAGAGCGAGAAAAAAGGAATTCATAGGTGGAAAAGAGAGGAGGGCTGCGGAGGAGGAAGTGAAACAAGGCTGATGAGAGAGCTTTTTCTGCATTTCTGCTTGCGGTGGTATGTAACATGGTTTCGTCAGCGCCCGAGAAGAAAGCCGTCAAAATATCTCTGCTCTGCGTTTTCAGAATTTTTTCTTGTTTCGTGAAGAGCAGGAGGGGAGAAGGTACGAATCAATGCGGCATTCTGGCCTGTAGTGTGCGCAGAGAAATAATGGATTTGAATGAAATAATATATACTCTTTATTTGAAATTTTCCTATTCATTTCAACGAAAATTTTTCAATTATATGGAATAAATAATTCAAAATAACGAGATGAGAACGACGACTTGTTGAGGACGAGGTAATAGGCTTCGTTTAACAATCCAGCTGATGCTATACACGTTCGAAGAACATGTTCATTATGATTCGAGGAATTGGCCAACAATGAACAATTAACTTTTTGCTCTCAAATGGACGCATTGTATTCGTCTAATCTGAAATTTCCCATTTTTTGTGGCAGGATAATTAATTTTGGCGTCAGGAGTTCGAATATGTTATTTTTATGTCGGGATGTATGTGTGTGTGAGCGATCGTTTGTCGAAGATAAGTGAAAAAAGTAATTGTTTAAATGAATCCATTTGCGATTTAAAATAATCTTTTCAATGCCACCTTGACCAGTTTGATCGTGAGATCGATTGCATCGTCTGTTGAAGAAATTTATTTTGAAACCAATATTCAGGGAAAGGTAAAGAATTCTAACGTCGGGACAATGTTGACTATCAATGTTGGGGGAATGTTGGCTGTCAACGTTGAGGCAATGTTGACTATTAATGTCGGGACAATGTGGGGTGCCAATATTCGGACAATCTTGATTATCAGTGTTGATGTAATGTTGGTTATCAATGTTGGGGCAATGTTGGGGGAATATTGGCTACCAACGTTGAGGCAATGTCGACTGATAATGTTGGGACAATGTGGGCTGTCAATATTCGGGCAATCTTGACTACCAATGTTGATGTAATGTTGGTTATTAACGTTGGGGCAATGTTGGTTATCAATATTGGGGGAATGTCGGCTGTGAACGTTGGGGCAATGTTGACTACTAATGTTGGGACAATGTGGGCTGCCAATATTCGGGTAATCGACTACCAATATTGATGTAATGTTGGTTACCAACTTGGGGCAATGCTGGCTATCAATGTTGGGAGAATGTTGGCTGTCAATGTCAAGGCGATGTTGACTATTAACGTTGGGACTATTAACGTTGGGACAATGTTGGCTACCAATATTCGGGCAATCTTGACTACCAATATTTAAGTAATGTTGGCTACCAACGTTGGGACAATGTTGACTATGAATTTTGGGCCAATGTTGGCTGCCAAGATTGAGGTAATGTTAAATTCCATGAATCATTGAATTCAATCTAAAATACGTCGTCATTAAAACACCATTGAGAAGCAAATTGCCAATTTATCAGCAAAAATATATTGAATATATTCATGCATGTTTTTATTTTTAAAAAAATTGCCTATTACACATATTCACTTCGGCCCATTTTGCGTTGTAGCGATTGGTCGACAGCATTCGTATTCTCTATATGCCGGGATACTTGGATGTTACCTCCATTAAAATCGTTGAATTTCGTAACACACACGGAAAAGGAATATGCGATTAATGGGCCATGCCAATTGGCAGTTGAGTACTTATCAAGTATGATGCAATTAACGAATGAGAGCGTGTAGCGATATTCTTCACAATTACATACAAATATTCACCGTGTATAATGTTCTGGCCACTTCCATTTTTACCTCATTCCATCCCCCCGAATGTCATTGTCTCATTAAAATGTGCATTACGTGCTGGACGCGTATAGTTAATGCTCGTTGGTTGCGCATTCACAGGTATATGCATCTCATTTCCAGGACGGAGAGATTTTCGCGTGGCTTGTTGCAACATGTGCTGATGTATTATATCTGGTAAATCGAGTACTCATACACACCTTCTCGGCTCGATACACTCGATGATTGTGCACTGATTTCTTCGACTATTTATCTTATTTGGGGGTCTGCGAGAACGGGGAGATCGGGATGGGATAAGACGAAATAAATTGGAATATTTTCATTATTATTGCGATTTTTTCGCGGAATAAGTGGATTTAAAAATTAAAACTTCGTGAATTTAATTGAAATTTCAATCACAACATGAATAATTGAACTAAAATTCGCAGTTTTCATTGATTTTTTTCATGAGATTGTGAATTCTTAATTACAGAATTTCTTGAAATTCAAGAGAAATTTCAGATTGAACAATCTGTTTCCGTTGACTCATCAAATGGTGAATTTCTTCTGACGAAATTCCTCGAAGGTTCAGTAAAACTGTCGCTTGCACCGTCAATTTCAGCCAAAAATTTTCAACTCGATGCTCTCATTCAGGACAAGAAAAGTTTTGATTTTCAGGAACATGTCACTGATTTTCAAGAATTGAGCCCCAATTATTAGAGATTCACTCAAATTTTTAGAAATCTATCACCAAATTTCAGTGATAAAAATCACTAATGATCAAGATCATTCATGAAAATCAGTGACATGTCCTTGAAAATCAAAATTTTTTATTCTCTTCCAATAATACGATTTAGAAAGTGATATCTTATATATATATATATATATATATATATATATATATATATATATATATATATATATATATATATATATCAAACCACAGCTCCCATTGAGTGTTTTTTTCCATTTTTTGTGAACACGGAATGTGGTGGTAAAGACCGAAGATTTTATCTCATTCCTGAAAAAAAATATTGATGAGAGTTGTTGAGCAAGTGTTGGTAATTGGAAAGTTTGATCATCACGGTAATTCTAAGCGCGACACTAATTATTTCCGCTGTACCGGTTCTTGATCGCCTCATCGGCGATACGGCCAAGCGGGACGTAACGGGAGGGAGAGAATGTAATAAGATGGTAATAAGACAGACACTTGATAGTCACATTCAAGTAAGTGTTCTTATTTCTCATCATCTTTTTTTCATGTCAGACAACACCTAAATTCAAAAGGGGGGGGGGGGGGGGGAAATCTTGCGGAGATAATCAAGCGGCTCCGTGTATACAAGTCTGGATTCCGAACAGCTGACGTCAGCCATCATTCGGGATGTGTCTTTTCGTGAGTTTATCAGCGGAGATAATCCCACTTGGGGCGTCACTGGAGATATTACCATTGAGTTGAATCTACTACTCCAGTCTTGTCATAAATTCTTATCGAAATTGTGTCGTGATAAGTATCTGTCTTCGTGTAGCTTCCTTGTTCCATTGTGTGTGTTCAGTGGAAAAATATATTTTCATCATCTTTGAGCGGTTGGGTTACTTGTAGATGGAGTGATGTGGCCTCTCCGCAGGTTTATTCCAATTTATTAACCCTAGATTGGTCACCATGCGAGGGAATTGCTGAAACGTGTCGTTTTTTTCGTCTTGTCACCAGCTGGTTGACCGGCAAAATCCGAAAAAAATTGAATTCGGCAATTAAAGTATCTGGAAAATTTTAGTATTGTTTTTTAATATTACATCCCAAATTCTGGAAGAAAAAAAATCATTTCCAACAGTTGGACAATTTTTTCCCATATTAAATGAAATTGCCCGTTGCGCGACGTTGCTGGAAAATCGTTAAACGCGCCCGGGCAGTGTAGAGTGAATTCGGCAACGCTGGAGCCTAAATAACACGGCGGCAAATCCCCGCGGAGGTGACCAGAGTCGCAAGTTCCCGTCAGGTGACCAAACTAGGGTTAACGGAATTTTAATAATATTTCAAGCACAAAGTGCAGAAAAAATTGTAACCTGTAGTAGTAATTTTTTAATATATTTTTAATGGGAATAACTCTAGTGAAAAGTACAAATTTTTGTTAAATTTCTACTTGAATAATATATATTTTTTATAAATAAATCACACTTCTCATTCGAATTTTGGTAATTAGTACTGAATTAGTAAGTACTTTAATTTTTTTTCCAGTGAAATGTTTTTCCACTTTTGTAATTAAACATCAGAGTTTTCATTTGAGCCCCATTTAACTCTAATTTTCCGGACATTTACCAATGATTTTATTAATTAAACTTTGCAGGTCTGATTTTAAATCTCAATATCGAATCGTTAGAAAACATTTTAACAATCTGAAAAAAATAGAAAGTTTACTTTTGGAGAAAGATTGATTAAATAATTAAAAAATTGCAATTTTTCAAAACTGTGAGCATTTTTTACAAATAATTTCTAAACAATCAATTTTTCACCATAAAAATCAATTTATTCATATTCCGAATTTTACTAGAAAACAATTTCATGTCTAAAAAAATAAGGTTTCCGCAAATTTAAACAATTTCAATTATTTATTCACAACCAACGAATTCATGATTTTTCTTTCAATTTTTCTCACGCAATTCAATTGACTCCTTTGATGACTGAAAATGATTGAATCTATCGTGCGCTCTACACCAAACCGTAAAGCATGCCTGGATATCCTTAAAAATTGAACAAAAAAAAGGAATCTCCTCACAAGTAGTAAATAAGGCGATAGACAAGCGCGCGCGTTCGCGCAGAAATGAAAAGAAGCAGAAGGAAGGGCGAGAAATCCAAAGAAAAAAAAGGTAAAGAAAAAACCGCGAGAGGAACAAAAGCGTGTTGAGCACGTAAGTGCAAGATAGTCGGGTGAGATCGAAGGAAGCGGCTCGCCACACTGTTTCAACAAACTCTCGAGAAGCCCGTCGGGTTAGGAAGGGGAATCCCGGAGAAAGATGGAAGCCGAAAAAGGAAGAGACACGCAGCGCCACCGGTGCAGGTGCGAGTGAAACGTCCAAGAATCAAAGGGAAAAAATCACGAGACGGAGGGAGACAGAACGATACGTAGTAGTAGTACCACGTGGTCCCGGGTTTTCTGGTGGAGGACGCGTCGTGTAGTGGCGTTGGTGGAGTGGGGCACAGGCGGGGTAACGCGTTTCTCCTCGTCCCGTTCCCTGATTAGTTGATACCCGACCGTTGTCGAGGTCGGTATGCTCGACGCTAGCTCAATCCACTCCATTTTCCCGTACCACAAAATAATATCAATCGCTAATGCTCTCGGGGTGTGTGATACAACCTCTCTGGATAAATTACACTGTGATTATGCCTGTGAATGTCACTTTGTGAGTGAAAATTGTCATGGGATACAATGAAGAATGTGTTATACAAGTGCTAACAGTATTTGTGATGAAAGTTTTGTTCTTTATTACCAGGAGAAATTCTTGAATAGCCAGTTTTTTTGTGTGTGCGAGGATCAAAAGTGCTTTTGGAGTTAACGATAAATAACGGGAGTTTTAAAGTGAATTTTTTTTTTCGGACCAGTGGAAAAGTAGCAGGTTAGGATGTATCCCAGTGCTGGCATTAATGCGGCAGCTGTGGCCGCGGCAGCTGCTGCACGGCACCCGGTAAGTGTCGTTGTTTCACGTATTTTTTTTTATCATTTTTATTCTCCGATGGGAATTCTTTAGTTGCGGGCTATTTATTTTTCTCGTTACGGATTTCTTTATCTCGGCGACAAGAAAAACATATTTTTCGTTCCTTTTTTTGTAAGTTTGCGATAATTTATTTGGAGGTGGAAGACGCGAGTTCCTTCGAGATTTCGTTTTGATGAGTGATAATTAACGTTTTATAATGCGATAAATTGCGGAGGTATTTTGAATGCTGGGCGGGGGGCTCGGTGGTGGGAGTTCTCTGCACATTCAACCGTCGCGCTCCAGCGATTCCCGGCTGAGATCAAAGATCATCATAATCTGATAGGCGGTTTAATAATAGAATGGCAGGTTTTTTTCCTTTTTCTTTTTAAACTACTTGTATTTCTGGGGTCTATGGCTGGGCTGATGCAACTCGAGTAACTGTTTGTTGGAGCGGCTGTGCGGTGTTATGACTGGACGGGCGAGAATCGTTTTACGTGGGTAAATAGAGAGGGGGTTTTTCTAAACAAAATACATCGAGGGGTTCGAAAGGAGGCTCGCTCGGTCCGCGCCATTCATCGGCAGTCGTGAAACTCGATTTTTCGGTCGGGGTGTTGGGACGATTTTCTTGCAGTTGATGTTCATGGGAATGAGGATCGATTGTATTAACAGGCTTTTTAGTTCTCTTGGATTATTTCTGAAGGAGGGGCATGCGGGGTTAAATTACTGGTTTCAAAATGAATTGTTCATTTCGAAGGTATTTTTTTCTTTCGAATGGAAGCTTTGTATTCGCTCAATTTTAGGTTTTTGATTTTCTGTGTTTCATCGACCGATGATGATCTGAAAATTCCGAAAATACAATTTTTAGTGAACAAATTTTTCTTCGATTGTTCGCTAATGACTGGATGGAATTTAATCTTCTATTTAAAATGTATATATATATTTTTTCAAATATATACTAACAGAAATTGAAAAATGGTAAAATAATTGATAACCTAAATTTCCAATTCATGATGAATTAAATATTTCAAAATATGGAATTATAAATTTTCTATCAAGTAGACAATACTTAATTTCTTATAAGGGATTTCAGATAATTCAAAATTTGACTATTCAACTTGGTGATTACTTTAGTAATTAAAATTTAAAAGTGATATTAACTTATTGACTACTTAATAATTTAACAGTACTTGTTAATCATGAGTGATTGTTAATAATGAGAATGAGAATCGATTCACTTGGATTATTTCTGAAGGAGGGGAATGCGGGGTTAAATTACTGGTTTCAAAATGAATTGTTCATTTCGAAGCTATTTTTTTCGGTTTGAACATGAGACCTGATTAACGATCGCTTGGATAACGATAGAATCTTTGACATTAAGAGATTTTTGCTTTCGAGTGGAAGCTTTGGACTCGTTCAATTTTAGGTTTTGGATTTTTGGGTTTCATCGACCCATTATGATCTGAAAAGTCCAAAAATACAATTTTTAGTGAACAAATTTTTCTTCGATTTTTAGCTAATGACTGGATGGAATTTAATCTTTTATTTCAAATGTATATATCAATTTTTTTTTAATATACCAATAGAAATTAAAAAATAGTAAAATAATTGATAACCTAAATTTCCAATTGATGATGAATTCCAATTGATGAAATATTTAAAAATATGAAACTATAAATTTTCAAGTAGATAAAACTTAATTTTCTATAACGGATTTCTGATTATCCAAATAATCGTCAATCTTCCTACCTCGATTATTAATTTCTGAATAATTCAAAATTTGACTATTTAACTTGATGATTACCTCAATAATTAAAATTTAAAAGTGATATCAACTCATTGACTACTTAACAATTTAACATTAATTATAATTGATGGATATGGCTATCCCTGCATGGGGCCATCAATAAAAAAATTGCCAAACGATCATACCATCATAAAATGAGTGATTCTTAAGATCTAAAAGGACCGAAAATACCATTTTTAGTGAATAAATTTTTTTTCCATTTTTCGCTAATGGCTGGATGGAATTTAATCTTTTTTTTAAATGTATGTATTAAATTTGCTTTAAATGAGTTGTTTAAAATGAGTGATTGTTAAACATCAAGAACTCAAGATCGGCTGAGTGAAATTAAAAAAATTTCGGTTCATTTCGAAGATATTTTTTCAGGTTTCTTTATTTTTTACGAGTAACCAGAATGTGTTCTCGGTATAACCTTGGGAAACTGACCTGGAAATCCGGATGGGGTGGCTTACACAGCGGGGATTGTCGTGGAAATGTGTTTGCTAAAGAGACTAGTCTATTTGCTGCATTCAAATTGTCCCCACCCAAGAGAGCACAATCTGTTGAATTACGAGTTATTTATACACTTAATTTTACGATCTTTCAGCGCTGAATTGTGAGATACTGATGTGAAAATATATCAAACGCTATTTGATGAGCATGAAATGTAAAATATTCAACTCTCGTGTGGGAAAACAATGAAAATATGGGAGGGTAAATTGTTCCCTGCAGGAACTGATTCATTGTTTATTCAAGATTGTGATTGAGTTGACTGTTCTGATGTATCAACCAAGTTTACATGTTCGGGGTTGTGTGCGCGAGTTTCTGCCAAACATTCACAAACACAACGACCCGGAGATATACTCTCTTGGATAGGCTAGAGGAGATGGGCGAGGTTTCACAGGCACCGTGAGCGATATGCTAGCCAATATTTACTGTCCTAAACACACCAATACTAGGGCCAGTTTATTCATACAGTTCGAAATCCCCGGGTGTTCAGTGTTAGGGGATTCAGCACATAAATCCATAAGTTCTTCGAAATTAATTTCACGAAAGTTGGGGGTCATTTGGAGTTCGCATTAACAAATACTTTTTGTTGTTATACTGGTAGAAATTCAAGACATTGTTTGGAATTGAAGTAACAGCTGCACTTCAATTTTTAATGTTATCGATTTGAATTCAATTTAAGATCAAATCAGTAGCGAAGTGGTAAAACGGTACAAGGCAATCTTGACTATTGACGAGTTTTCATTGAATATCTCGGAATCTAGGGGAGATAGCAAAATTTTTGTTATAACCTTTTTTGGAGAGCCGATTGAGAGCTACAACAAATGTAATGATGAAAATTTCGCTATCTCACGTAGATTCAGAAGTATTCCTCAAAAACTCAACTGGGAGATGAGTCGACTTAAATCGCTTTACCACTTCGCTGCTGAAATGGTTCGGGGAATTTCTTATGTTCATCTTGGAAATTCATCACATTCAGTTGAATTCAGAACAAGTGTTGCCTGAATTTTCGAAATTTTCATTTCCAAATGGGCTTGAAATTTGAAATTGCGTTGAATATTCCAGAAATTCACGGATTTTTTTATTACAATATATCTGGGAATTTTATGTAAATGAGTCATTAAACATTGCAAGATTTTTCACTTGAAATTTCAAGAGTAATTTCTCAACAGTTTCTCATTTTATTTTTATTTTTATTTCATGCAGACCCAACAGCACACGGTCAATGACAGGATTAAATTAAATAAACATCAAGTATAATAATGAAATTGATAATATGAATAATTCATAGTAAATCTCATGGTGGAAAGGATTGTTTATATTTCTCATATCTTGGAAATTCAACAAAATTCAGTTTTTCATGTTAAGCGATCATTAATATGTTTCATTCTCCAACTCATTGTGATAATTGAACATAACATTCAATTCATTCTTCAATTGATTGAAAATTCAGAACAATTGTTGCTTGACTTGTTAACATTTTAATTTTCAAATGGACTTAAAAATCAAAATTTCATTGAAAAATTCAAGAAATCGACGAAATTTTTACAAAAAATTCCAATTTTTTAACAAAAACATCTGCGATATTCATGTAGAGTTGTTGTTAAAAATTACCAAATTTTTCACTTGAAATTTCAGAAGTAATCCTCTAACACTTTCCGATATTCATCTTCAAAATTCAACAAAATTGAATTTTTCCTGTTAACCGATCGTCAACATGTTTCATTCTCAAACTCATTGTGAAAATTAAACATCACATTCAATTGAATTCTCAATTGATTGAAAATTCAGAACAATTGTTACCAGAATTTTCAAAATGTTCATTTTTAAATGGACTTGAAAATTAAAATTTCATCAAAGAGTCAAGAAATTGACGAAATTAAAAAAAGAATTCCAATTTTTTAACAAGAACATTTGCGAAATTCACGTAGATGCGTCGTTGTTAAAAATGACAAGAATTTTCCCTTGAAATTTCATAAGTAATCCTCTAACACTTTCTCACATTCACCTTGAAAATTCAACAAAATTGAATTTTCCATGTTAACCGATCATCAACATGTTCAATTCCCCAACTCATTGTGAAAATTATTTAACCATCGAACTGAATTGAATTCTCTCTAGATTGAAAATTCATAAAAATTTTGCGCAACATGTAAAGAGTTTGAGTACCTCTATTCCCATCTTGCAGCCACTATACTACTAAAGTTTCGCCGGGTCAGCGCAAATGGTAGCGGTTTGCGAACTATCTCAATTTGCTGGCATAACCGCAGAGACCGCGAAACCACGACTTCCCTCATCCCGTGGCCACTCCGAGTGCCCGCGATTCCCTCTCCCTCTATCTTCCCATCGCTCTCAATGTGCCACCTGTACATTCTGATACTTTCGGTTTTTCCTTATGCCCGGAATTGGGGTTATTCTCTTTGTACTCTATTTCGGCGTATCCGTCCTCTATGATGCGGTTCACCAGACCCGCCTCGAAATAGTGATTCGGACGCATCACTATTTATTCTCCGATCAAACCGGCCCTGGTGTTTTGAATGACTATTCCACCTCCATCATAACTATTTTTTAGCGTATTCACAGTAGAGGCTTCGTATAAGATACTTTAGGGACAGTAGGAGAGTGGAATTCCGGGAATCTCTATGCCCCCACTACGCGCGCCCATAGAGAGGAGAAAAATAGGGATCAGCGGGTTTCAAATAAGATACCTCGCTCGTTGCGCCCGAATGCAATGAAATTTTCATGTTTACTGAATGAATATCGATAACTAATCAATTTATATGCGTTTAATGTTTTGAATTTGTATCGTCCGCGTTCCCTTTTCTCTCTAAACATGACCCCGCGTGATGGAATGGCAGCTGATGTCGGGGGATTGTTGGTGGACTCGAGAATAATCACAGACGAAAAATTACGATTTTTCGATGGGAAAAGTGAGAAAAAAAATCGATGTATATTTCCATTACTTGAAAAAAGTGGTGTGACCCCCCCTTAAGGTCATTAGACCCTCATGATCACTTCGTTCGTCCCCCCCGTTTGACCCTTAACACCGTTTGATCCTTATAACTACTCTCTTTCCGTTCAAAAATGACCGGGGCCATAGGTATCTTATAAGAAGCCCACGGAACATAAACATTCGGGAGGCGATAAAAGTGCCGAGAGTGGGGGTAGGCCTCGAGCGCTCGGAGCGCGCGGTATCTTATAGAGAGGTATCTTACACGAAGCCTCTACTGTACATTGTTGGCAAATAATTTATCCGTCCGCTATGATGCGGTCCACCGGACTCGCCCTGTGATTCGCACGTATCACTATTTATTCTTCGATCAGTGGAACCGCTTGGGAGAATGGAAACCGTCCAAACAGGTGTTTTAAATGGCTATTAGTCCCCCCATTATTATTTTTCAGTGTATTCACTTGACCGTTTCTCTCGTCGGCAACAGCCTGGACCCAGCAAGTCGATACACTCGTTCTTCACATTCCCACCACGCCTTCCTCCGAATTCTCCGAGAACCAACGGGGCAAGTTGATTTGCCATTTAGAAAACCTGTTCTCGTTCAGATCGAGTTTTTTCGTCGGCTTTGAAAATCCTCTGGAATCCCGAAATGGATAGGAATTCAACCACCATATTGAGAATACGGAGAAAGAAATTTTCATGAAAATTACTCCTGATGTTTGAAGCAAAAAATCTTGAAATTTCTACCGACAATTATAATTCAGTTGATTCCTGGAATATTTTACGAAATGGCAGTTTTGAAGTCCATATGACGATGAAGAATATGAGAAGAGCGGTTCTCGTTCAGTTCGAGTTTTTTCGTCGTCTTTCGAAATTTTTTGGGATCTCGAAATGGATAGGAATTCAATCACCATATTGAGAATACGGAGAAAGAAATTTTCATGAAAATTACTCCTGATGTTTGAAGCAAAAAATCTTGAAATTTCTACCGACAATTATAATTCAGTTGATTCCTGGAATATTTTACGAAATGGCAGTTTTGAAGTCCATATGACGATGAAAAATATGAGAAAAGCGGTTCTCGTTCAGTTCGAGTTTTTTCGTCGTCTTTCGAAATTTTTTGGGATCACGAAATGGATAGGAATTCAATCACCATATTGAGAATACGGAGAAAGAAATTTTCATGAAAATTACTCCTGATGTTTGACGCAAAAAATCTTGAAATTTCTATCGACAATATAATTCAGTTGATTCAATTAAATGGAATATTTAACGAAATGGCAGTTTTGAAGTCCACATGACGATGAAAAATATGAGGGAAGCGATTCTCATTTAGTTTGAGTTTTTTCGTCGTTTTTTGAATTTTTTTGGAAGCTCAAAATGGATAGGAATTCAACCTCCATATTGAGAATATGTAGGAATAAATTTTTATGAAAATTATTTTTGGCCAGACATGGGCATAATTATAAATTTCAAATCAAGTTAAATTTTGAACTAGTCAATTGGTTAATACTGTGCAACAATTTTTAAATTATTAAAATAATCATCAATTGAATATTCAAATTTCAAATTATTTTATCAATCAATAATTGAGTTCAGAAGACAATTATTTAATTCACAGTCAGTTGAAAATTTAGATTATCAATTATTTTATTATTCTTCAAATTTCAAGGACTCTCATTTCGTTGATTTGTAAAAATAGTTTCCGTTTGCTCATCTTGTGGAAATTGGGACGAATCGGATGAATATACTATTAATGTTTTATTCAATTGGAATGAATTTTAAATTAAATAAAACTCATGTTTAATTAAAAACTCAAGTGAATTGTGGAATTTCCGTCTCATTTCTCTCCAGAACTATTCGAATTCAATTGAATCCCACCTGAAATTTTAAATTTTATGCGCTCTTCCCCCCTAAGTCGAGCCCAATGTCACTCCTTTGAAAATTCCTATTAAACTATTGATGAAATTCAAATTTTTTTAGCAGCAAGAAGACGAAAATGCCCCAATTTACAAAGGTGATTTACAAATCACCTTAAATTTTCAATTATGATATTTCCACAGACGAAACTCCATGAAATTCCAGTAGAGCTGTCACGTGATAGAAATTCAAAGAAGTCTACCCAGAATTTCAGCTTTAAATTTGCAACATTGAATCTCGCTGTTAACAATTTTTGGCTGAAATATCCGATCAACTTTTTGAAAAAATGTATCATTATAATCCGATTTGAATTAATTAAAAATCCAGAATTTTATGGAAAAATCAATTGATACTGTGAATTTCCGTTCAATTATCCCATGAGAATGCAAAAAAATCAGGAAAATTCATCAGAATACTTTTTCAAATTTTCACATGAGTGAAAATCCAAGTCAGTTATAAAGATCTCGTCTTCCTGTATCTAAAAAATATTGAATTTCATCGAATTTCCATTGAAATCTGCAATCCCATAATTTTTCCTGCTAAATTGAATTCAGAATTGCATGTTCAAATATACAAAATTCCCTGAAATTTCCCCTTTTCATTTCGCCTCGACTTATTAAAACAACCAAATCCCGGGTTTAAAAATCAATAGATCAAAATTTCCGCCAGCCCATTAAATTAGTTCCGCCCTGTAATCCCAACCACAAATGTTATCAAACCCATAGATGTATTAGTACGCAATTTATACAGTAGTAATAGTAAACATCGAGTGACCAAAGCAATGAGACAGACAGTCAGTCAGACAGAATGCCCACAGTGGTTCGAGTGCACCTGCGGTGCAACTCAGGGGCGGCATGCAATGGCTGTACTGTAGTCCCATAGTTTCGGTTGTAGCGTGTAATCCTCGCGGACACCGCAAACATGTAATTAACACTTGCTCTGATCGTCTCTGTCGGCTGCACAACGTGTACACTAGCCATCTTGCTTGTGAGTCCATGCCGCCTCATCCACACACATACAGACCCCGGGAGTGAGGCCATCAACACCACACACCACTACCCACCACTATCACCAGTGAATGTGTTCGACCGCGGGCACAAACTCGCTGGCTCACGCGTCCCCCCGCCCCCCAGTCATTCGAGATCATGTCGACTATAGTGTTCGAGGATGTCTTGCCGCGTGTGGAACCCATGTCGCTTTCCTCTGAACGGAATACATAAGTGTGGTTGAGAGCAACAAGGATGAAGCCATAGTTGTACTCATCTTTTATGTCTTCCATGAATTGTTTTTTTCTTTATTTATTTTTCAACCCTCATGCGCTTATGCCTCGGCTGCGCTCGAATTAACCGTTTGACACGTGTACACACGAACGCGTGGATTGTTTACCTTTGTCACTCTTAACTCTACTTCTGTAAATATTGACGGGGGGAATTATTCGCGGGGCGAAGCCCTCGGGGGGAAGGGGGGCGGCGGGTAGTTTGAAGGGTGATGGAAGGATTCTTTGTGGTCAATTAAACTATACTGTTAAGAGTTGTTTCGTGCTGACCTTCACTGTTCCCAGTCCCGGGATTGGTACGGGGATCGGGCCCTTTCCCGTACTGGCAAAAGTGAAAGTCACTAGGGAATAATGTCGTTCACGGCTAGCGCCGTGGGGGTTTTTTGCTCGCGTGGTTGGCCAGCCCTTGCCTTCGGCTCGGACGCCAACTCCACGCGAGTAAAAAACCCCATCGCACACTGATAGGAGTAGTTATTGTTAACAAATGGATTTGGTTGAAGGCTAGGGTCTATTTGGTCTCACCAAATGCTCATTCGTTAATAGTTAATAAATGCGTATTTGAGAAGTCTTGTTTGACTCGAATTTCACCTTTGAAGTGAACCATTCGTTAATAATTAACGAATCTCGTTTGGAATAAATGAATCATTCTATTAGTGCACTCGCCCTGAGGTTATACTATTGTCTGAATTTTGCGGTACACTTTTTAGAAATTTTTAGCGAATTTCATTTTCACTGAAATTTAAAGCAATTTCGTCATTGAAAATTCAGAATTTTGGAGAAAAATCAAAGAGAACTGGAATTTTCAGTTCCATTTCTGCCTAAAAATGAATGGAAAGCCAGAAAATTCAGGTAAATATATTCTTGAATTTTCAAGATAGTGACATTGAATGCGATTTACTGATAATTCAATGTAATTTGGTACTTAATATTCATATCAAATTGGAAATTTGAATAAATTCAGGAATTTTTGTCATTGTGCTGCGTAAAATTCTGGAATTTTACTGAACCTTCAGTGAAACCTGAAATTTCATGATTTTTTCCCCCTAAATCGCATTCAGTGTCACTGCCCGGAAAATTAGTAATCAACTGTCCATGAAATTTTATTTTATTTTTTCTAAGAATGTAACTATTATTTGGACATTTGAAGATCAGTTATTATTAGTTGGTATTTAGTTAGTACTGTGGGCTAGTTAGAAAATGACAGAAATTCGATTGTATTTTTGTGGAGAGTTACATTGAGTTTGATTTAGGGGGGAAACAGTGATCGATATCAATCACTGGATTATTAATATTGAGAGAAATTGTACCTCACAATAATTAAGGTTTACTTATCTCCATTAAAATCATAAAATAATTGATAATATGGGATTATCAATTGATTGATAGAATAATAAAGAATTTGAATATTTCATCTGTAGAGAATGAGGGATAATGTAGATGATGATTAGTTTAATAATTAGAAAATTAATGAGTATTATGAACTAATTGACTTTATTTAAAATTTATGATTATGCCGATGTCTGGGGGAAAATTTAGTGAAATTTTAGATTTCAGGAGAAATTCAATCAACTAGAGGTTTTCAATAACTAATTTGCTTTTTTTGTTTGGAAATACCCACCTCAAGAAGTTAAAATTTAAATATACATGGATTGTGAGGGATTTTTTTTGGTTAGCTTTGATTTATGCAGATGGAAATAAACGGATAGCCCTTGACGAGGAGTAGATTTACGACTCGAAACGTTGGTAAAGAGAAGAAATTGAGTATTTTCCGTGGTTTTGTAAGTTTGAAATCGCCGTGAACCGCGAAGTGGTCTGCAGGAGTAAGAATAGTGGTTGGAATAATAATTTCGTTGAGAATTCCTCAACTGACATGAATTTTCAATCGAAATATGAATATTTGCATTTATAGTGTATTTTTTCGAAAATGCGGCTTTTGGCTGAATCCCGTTCCAGTAATGGTTGAGAAGCAATTTGATTTTGCATTTATCCTAGTTTACTAATTCACGACAGAAATTACGTTGAATGTTCAATTGTTTAAACATAGATTCATTTGAATTCTCCTGATTTGTATAATCTTTTATTGAACAATTGAATTGAAATTCACAGCTTCCATTGATTTATCCACAAAATTTTGGAGTTCTCAATGACAAAATTCCATCGGAATTATAATATTAAAACGCGTGGGTATTAAAGGAAAGCCTTTATCAATGTATTCTAAAGGAATACATTAATGTATTCTAAAAGAGACAATAAATATTCATAACAACACGATAGAAATTTTCAAGAAGTGTCCCGCAAATTTCAGAAAAAACCTTATTATTTACACTTAACTGAAAGTTTTATTGCGACGACTCATTATTTGTTAACTATTAATGAACAGTGAAGTTGTCCCAACTCTTTTCTGTCAACAAAAGCATTTCTTAACTTGAAAAAATATCCATCTGGTAATTTTCAACCCGAACATTTGTTCATAGTTATAAAACCTTATTGTTACCAGTGAATGCAGCTGCAGAAATTCGTATTTCTTCAATCGTTGGGCGATAGAGGTTTTATTGATTGCATATGGATCATGTTCATTGGGTTTATTTTCTGCTTCTAGGGACCACCGCAACCAGGTCAACCATTCAAATTCACGGTGGGTGAATCGTGTGACAGGATTAAGGAGGAATTCAATTTCCTGCAAGCGCAGTATCACAAGTGAGTTTATTTTCAAGAGTTACAAGGCTCAGGTGATTACATTATTGTCTTGAGATGATTGCTCGGTTGTTGAGGAAATTGCACGAAATTATACGAAAATCTCTGGCTTGATCATTTTTTCTTGTGTTTTCCTTGATGGCAGAGATTCTTCGAATTGTCCTTTGATGCTGGATTTTTTTTCGAATCCTTCAGCTCATGAGACCCTTTTAATTGCTCAGATCCACGTGGACACTCGACATTGAATATTAGTCTTATAATTACTTGCATCAATTATAAGACTAATATTCACTGTAATTAAAAACTTTGACAATCTATTTGAGATCTCGTGACATACCATTTAAGAAATAGGAATATATCAATAGCGAAGTGGTAAAACGATACAAGTCATTTTTGAGTATTGACCAATTTTCAATGAATATCTCGGAATCTAAGGGAGATAGCAAAATTTTTGTTATAACCTCTTTTGTAGAGCCAATTGAGTGCTACAACAAATGTCATTACGAAAATTTCACTATCTCCCTTAGATTCGGAAATATTCCACAAAAATTCAACTGGGAGATGAGTCGACTCAAACCGTTTTACCATTTCGCTACTGATATAAATCCATATGATATTTGCAACGTTATTCTCATCTATTACAACTCAATTACTTGATGAGCTCTGGAAAAATCTGCAAAACACCAAAATTTCCGAAAAAAACAGAAAGTCCTAGCCTCTGCAATCTTGATATTCATATTTCTATTTTTTAATTTGTATTCAACAGATTTTAAATAGATAATTAGAATTCTCAGAACTTCTGAAATGCTTTATGGACAATAAAAATGCACATCTTAAGCAGAGTGTTCATGCTGAATTAATAAAACACTCAAAAAATAAGAATATAAAGATACAGATGACATTTGCAAGTCTATTTTCTTATATTATGAGATAAATTCATTGATTTTCTCTATGAAAATTTATAAAACACTAACATTCCAGCAAAAACAGAGAATGACATGTTTTGTGACACGAAAGAAAATCTATTCTATCATTTCCTCTCGAGATTTCCGTATTTTTAATTCAATAAATCATCAGAGTTTTTAGAATTTCTTAAATATTTTATTCTTCCAACTCACCTCTTTTTATTTCTATTATATATAGACTGGAATGCTCGTCTGAAAAAAATTATTCCTCCAACCGATGAATTCGCGTAATGATAATATCGGAAAAAAATTTTGTTCCAGTATGAAGCTGGAATGCGAGAAGCTGGCGACAGAGAAGATAGAAATCCAGAGACACTACGTGATGGTAAGAATCCTATCATATTCACGTACCCATTGAAATACCACCCGATGGTTTATGCATGATTTAATAATATCATTGAAAATCATTTTTCAGTCCAACCCGCATTATTCATTCAGAATAAAAATTACAATGATAAAACGTACAGCGGAGAGAATTTAATACTCGCTGAGAATATTAAATCGCTCCGAGAACTCGAATTCAATTATACAATGTATTGTAGCCATTTAGAATCACATTCGTCGCTGTACAAATTCACCGAACATCTGCGCGTGACGACGTTATGATTCACGCGTTATGTTATTACGTTATTTTCCCCACGTGTCTAGATATAAGTATTGTCCAATGAATTTATATTTGAAGTGAATAGCCCCGTGCTCGGCTAGCTGAGGTGCGCAGTGAGTTACAAATCTGAGTCCATGCACAGGGAAAAAAGGTGGAGAAAATGGGCAACAGTTGAGGCTTCGTATAAGATACCTCTCTATAAGATACCTTGCGCTCCGAGCGCTCGAGGTCTACCCCCACTCTCGGCACTTTTATCGCCTCCCGAATGTTTATGTTCCGTGGGCTTCTTATAAGATACCTATGGCCCCGGTCATTTTTCAACGGGAAGAGAGTAGTTATAAGAATCAAACGGTGTTAAGGGTCAAACGGGAGGGACGAACGAAGTGATCATGAGGGTCTAATGACCTTAAGGGGGGGGGGTCACACCACTTTTTTCAAGTAATGGAAATATACATAGATTTTTTTTTCACTTTTCCCATCGAAAAATCGTAATTTTTCGTCTGATTATTCTCGAGTCCACCAACAATCCCCCGACATCAGCTGCCATTCTATCACGCAGGGTTATGTTTAGAGAGAAAAGGGAACGCGGGCGATACAAATTCAAAACATTAAACACATATAGATTGATTAGTTATCGATATTCATTCAGTAAAAATGAAAATTTCATTGAATTCGAGCGCAACGAGCGAGGTATCTTATTTGAAACCCGCTGATCCCTATTTTTCTCCTCTCTATGGGTGCGCGTAGTGGGGGCATAGGGATTCCCGGAATTTCACTCTCCTACTGTCCCTAATGTATCTTATATGAAGCCTCTACTGTATCTCGAAAGAATTAAAGATCATTCTATGAAACATGAATAAACGAATTATAATTGTCAAAATAATTTAGCGCAGACAAAAAATAGAATAATTTTATTTTCTTAATTTTGAGTCACCTAAGGTTTTCTTCGAAGAAAGTTGATTACAATTAACGGCTAGAATTAATTATGAGATTATCTCACATTTTTTATGTTAAAGATAGGAGAATCTGAATGCAATATAGTGAAAATGATGATCGAGTTTTTCACCTTGAACCAATAATATTAATATCCAACTACAAAATTTCTGATGTGAATAAAAAGAAGCTGTAACTCAATATTTCAAATAAAGTTTTAATTTTTAATTTGGTGCTGATAACACGAAATGACAGTATTCTCAGCAAGGAATTAAATTGCTGAGATGAACAACAGATTAATTGAATTACCGAAACTCTAAAGTGTGTTCTAGAGGGAATTGAATTGCAATTATAATTAAAATCTTAATTAGTTCCCATAAGAACTAGAACATGAGCAAATCATTTATTTAATCATTGGATCATTTATTCATTGGCAAATTCAAGGATTCATAAAAAAATGACTCTTCGGAATTGATTCACTTGAAGACTAAAGAATTCCGTAGATAATTCCTTGCAGGTGCTTTGCAGTAATGGGGGAAAATTTTTTTCCTTCAATTATGCACGACCATCCCCTGTCATCTGTCCTCATGCGCCCCCTTGTGTTTCTGGTTGTGCTGGTGGTGGCATTAGCCGAGTAACTCACTTACTGCGCAATTAATTCGCCTGGGGTAATTACCAAGCTAATGGCTCGTAAAATTAAGAACTTGTAAGCCCCGTGCTTGTATATAACGCTTGGAGGATATTACTACCTCCTTCTCGGTATTTCTCCCCTCTTCTCAAACTCATCCACTTCCGTGTTAGTTTATATCCGTGTGGTATACGTGGATGGATGGCTTCTTGATTACAATGATTATGTTTGAATAATAGTGGGTTGCTCGGAGCGACAATTCTCCTCGCGTGACTCGGCCAGGTTAAGACTTTGATCTTGTCGATTTCATTAGTTGCGATTGCGGATTCAATCGCGATAACTATCGTATTTGTATCAAAATTGTTTGGCCGTTCAAAGAATTTCAGTTGTGAAACGGTTACTCATTCTGAACGATGGGGTGAGGGGTAAACTACACTGAGAGAACAACGACCAAGTTCTCAAACAAGTCTTACTTGCGCCAAGAAAATGGCTTTTTGGAAATTATCAAAAGAGGATTTTCTGGTGTCAAACATGCAGAGAGTGCGCCTGAATGAAAAATTTTTGTCGCAAAAATAGATTTAGTAGTTCAAAAAAAATTGCACTCCCATACGTAATTTGCTCCCGAAAAATCTTTGTTTTATGCGAAACAAGGGATAGTAGTTTTTCGTTTCGGCTGTCTAATAATCACAGACAAGAAATGAACCCTTAAATCAAACAATAATAATGATATGACAGCAATATTGTAACTTAGGGGTAAAATATTTGTTGATAAATTTTCCTCTATATGAGATATTTTCATCCTGAAAAGGCACCGTCTGGTGTGAATTATCCGCCTCTTCAGCCAAATATTTCGTTGCTGTCGAAAGCAGAACAGTTATTCAGGTTTTGAGACTTTCAAATTCGAACCAAATAAATTCTTTTTCGGCAATTTTCAATTAGCCATTTTGTTGGCTCAAACAAGACTTGTTTGACAACGGGTTTGTTTTTCTCTCAGTATAGGCTTTCATTTTTTTTTTAATCTTGCAATATACGGATTTTTCTTGACAGAGGGGAATGGGGTAAAACGGCATGTTTTGGCAGAATGAAATTGCAATTTTTTTCGTTTATTTTCATGGTCTTTTTCACCCGTCAAAACAAGATTCGACTCATTGAAATCGTATCATTCCGTCGGGAGATATGAACGATTAAACACTTTAATTTTTATTGTTGTGAATTTTATTTCAATTTTAGATGAAATTGTTCATAGCGTTTGTTATCGATGTTGGAAATTCAACAGTATTGAATTTTTTCATGTTTAAATATCATTGAATTTTCAATGACAGCTCGAATTTTTGAACCCTTTTAAAATATTGCACAATTTGTTTCAAGTAGATTTTGAAAAATCAATTTTTGGTCATTTTTATTCGTTTTTTTACATTAAAACTCTACCGACTCCCATTATTATACTCTCGAAATTATTAATTTATGTTCAAGTACTATGAAATGTCTTATAAACTTGATGTGACGCGGATAATCTAGGCTTCCAATTTAATAAATCAATTAATTTTTTTAATAAGCTGAGATATAAATGTCAACTTGTGAAAATATATCAGATTCATCGGGACAACCTTTCACATCGTTTTAAAGTTTCAAACTAGTTAAACCTTGTAACACTCATATTTTTAATTATAAAGGCGAATGAAATCAAACGGGATGTTTTTACTCATTAGTAACTTGAGAATGGCAAAGTAAAATATCAATTTTTTCTTTTATTTTCACGGTTTTTTTTCCAAGCGTCAAAACAAGATTTGACTCATTGAAATCGTATCATTCTGTCGGGAGATAGGGACGATTAAACACTTCAATTTCCAATGTTGTGAATTTTAATTCACTTTGAGATTAAATTGTTCACGAATTTTGTTATTCATCTCGAAAATTCAACCGTATTGAATTTTTTTATATTTAACAATCATTGAAATTTCAATGTCAGCTTGAATTGTTAACCTCATTGAAAATATTGAATCATTTGTTTCAATTGAATTTTGAAACATTCCTTAATTTTTCGCAATTTTTCATTCATTTCCTTTGTCATATTTCATACGAATCTAACAAGTGAAATTCCATTGAATATTCGAAAAAATTGAGTAATTAATAATTTTTTTTTTCGATTTTCCATTGATTTCGATCATCATTATAATCCCGAAATTATTGATTTCTGTTTCAGTACTACGAGATGTCTTACGGACTGAATGTTGAAATGCATAAACAGGTAAGACGATTGTACACTTAAAGAAAAACCAACGAGTTCCCAAACGAGTTGATTTTTTTTGGGCAGTATCTATTCACACGCTCCACGACGTTTTCCTGTGGATTCAAGGTAGTTTCTACCGTGGATTTATGGGAGATCGTGGATCCTCAACTTTTACTTCTCAAATTAAATCTAGACAATAAACTAGACACATCGAATCAATTGATAAGTGATATGGAGATAGTAGACTAGTAAACAATTTTCTCGAATACGAATATCAGTATAGATTAACGCAAATAAAAAATGAAATAAATAATTGACTTAACGCACATAAAAGTTGAAATGAATAGTTTTTTACATATTATGTGAACGTTTTCTTAACGATATTCATATTTGTCCAATGGGGTCCGAGTGCAGGAGTGGGGGCCGAAATTTAGTGCAAATGTTTTTAAAGATGATATCCCAACCAGGGGAGACTCCTACCAGAGTTGGCACAACTCGGCTTCAACTCGGGCCTTCAATTGAAAGCCCGAGTTGAAGACCCGGGTTTGTAGCAGAGATGTCTGACAAGATATGAATGTTTTTTTGGGCTCAAATGAAAGAGCGGGTCGAGAAATGGCGTGCTAGGGCCTCTAAAGATGGTTTTGAACCAGGGGAGACTCCTAGACCCCA
>NW_021680410.1:98601-126371 GCF_001412515.2 Diachasma alloeum
GAAAGAGCGGGTCGAGAAATGGCGTGCTAGGGCCTCTAAAGATGGTTTTGAACCAGGGGAGACTCCTAGACCCCAATGTTCTATACATACTCCTAGACCCCATTGTCCTCCTAGACAATGTTGTCACACTCTGCTTTTCAATTGAAAACAGACATCATCTTTATAGACATTTGTCATGTTTAGAGGCCTTAGCACGCCATTTTTCGACCCGCTCTTTCATTTGAGCCCAAAAAAACATTCATATCTTGTCTTGACATCGCTGCTACAAACTCGGGTCTACAACTGGGGCTTTCAATTGAAGGCCAAGATAGCAATCTTGTAATTTAGTGATAAAATATTTGTTGATAAATTTTCCTCTATATGAGATATTTTTATTCCAAAAAGGCACCGCCTGGTGTGAATTATCCGCCTTTTGAGCCAAGTATTTCGTTGCTGTCGAAAGCACAACAATTATTCATGTTTGAGACTTTCAAATTCGAACCAAACAAATTCTTTTTTAGCAATTTTCATCTAGCGATTTTGTTGGCCCAAACAAGACTTGTTTGACAACGTGTTTGTTTTTCGCTCAGTGTAGTTTACCACTTCGCTACAGAATGACCAACAGAGGCCTGATAGCCAGGGGAAACTCATTACAATGTTGAATGCTGAAAAAAACTCATTTTTCCGTCTCGAGTCGCAAGATTGAATAAAACTGCTAATAGCGTATTTGTCTGTTCGAAAACTCGTCCGTCAAGTGCGTCGATATCTCTTATATCACTATCTACTTCTTTGAACGCATGTTGTAATCGAAGACTGAAGTGTCCTCATCATATTTGAAAGATAAACATTATCAGATGTGTTATCTCGTTTTGGGAAAAAAACACGGGAATATTGACTTTATTCATTCATCGACAAATTTGTAAATAGATGATACGGTTTTAGGGGGTCATTTTATTTAGAATGAAAGCGGTTCAGAAAAATGCGCGGCCTCACGCGTGGTTCTACCTCCTGCTGAGTAAAGAGACGGAATTATTTTCAGAGTTATGTTCCCCCAAAGACAATTCACGGAGGAAAATATAAATATTTGAACGATAAGAATTATTTGTTTAATTGAATACAATCGTCATTCCATCTAAAAAAAAATTACGAAATTCCAGGTTTTACCGAAAATTTATTGTGAATTTACGTTTAATTGATAATTAATGTAAATATTCAACTGAGTTTCCTGAATTTTTTTATTTTCATGAAATAAATTAGAGGAAATTTACAGATTTCGTTGATTTTTTAAATAAAATGTTCACTTATCAATTACAAAATTTCTCAAATATGTTGCGAAACTATAATGTGATAAAAATTTCCAGTCTACCGAAAATTTCAGCTAAAAATGTTTAAAGAATGAAGTAAAAATCAAAATTTTCATTTAATTCTACTCAAACGAAATGATTTTGCGACCACAATTTCATAAGTGCATTGTTCTCGAATATTTGAGATTCAACTGATATTTTAGCTGAAGTGTTGTATCAATTTTTAACAATTACATTTTATCTAATTCGCAGACGAAAATATCAAAGAGACTAACGCAATAATCGTGCAAGTTTCCATTGATTTTTCCATAATACGTTCAATTATCTGACGAAATTTCTTGAATATTCAGTGAAACTAATGTCATCAAATGTTCCAAACACTGAATGCAATGAAAATTAAAATCTTTATTTAACTCTGCTCAAACGAAACTATTTCTCGGTCGCAATTTCATAAATGCATTGTTGTCGGGAATATTTGCGATTAAACTTGATATTTTGGCTGAAGTGCTGCATCAATATTTAACAATGCCATTTTATTTAATTCACAGACGGAGATATCGAAGCGGCTGAACGCGATAATCGTTCAAATTCTACCTTACTTATCGCAAGACCATCAGCAGCAAGTATTGACAGCCGTTGACCGAGCGAAACAAGTAACAATGACTGAGTTGAATTCCATAGTCGGGGTAAATATATGTCCACCACAGATTTGTTGTTTATAATGAGGCAAATCATTGCAATGAAGTGCATTTCAATTTGATTAGTTATTTAGTATTACCAGGGTTGAATGTGGTTATGTATGGGTCAGTTGGATGACTTTAATTGCGTTTTACGGTGCGCAACAGTCGCACATCCGCGAACAATCATAATTGTTGATCGATTCACGGTTGGACAACCACCAGAGGAAATGCAACCGATGAAATAGGGAGAATAGGGGCGGATGGATGGGGAGATGTTGGGAGGGTGGGTGAGTGAAGTGGTAGTGGATGATGAGAGTATCGAGCCCTTGCATTGAAATTCAGTAGCGCGCGGTATTCGACACCCAGCCGACACCCGAGGTCTCCACCCCCCAGACTTATTTCATAGTGTGTATTACACAGATAAGCGATGAAATTGGCATTCGAGCGTGGTCCCCGTATAATTGAGTTCCGAGTTGGTACTCCCTCGCGGTACCTATATGTATATATTCTCTCTCGGTTGGTGATGGCGGATGGATATAGTCGGGGCACCCACCGCGACATGAATAATTTTCCGCAGCTTCTACACTGCAATTTCAGCAACTTTAAGTTATACTCGATCCATTGTTCAAGTGCGCTCATTGTGGATGTGGAATTCATTATTTGGTAGGAGGATGGGAGAATGATTTTGGGTTTTGAGGTCGGTTTTATGTTTTTAGAGATTTTTGAAAGTCAATAAAATTTTGGAATTGAGTTTTTTATGTTTAGAGGTTACACTATTGGAAAAAAATTGAAACTGAATTAATTTAATGTAATTTACTGTATTTAATGTTGTTAGTTTTTAATTTCTTTGTAGACTTTATGAAATTTTGCATTTTTGACGGCGAATGGATATAGTGCAGCACCCACCGTGACATGAATAATTTTCCACAGCTTCTACACTGCAATTCCAGCAACTTTGAGTTATATTCGATCCATTGTTCGAATGCGTTCATTGTGGATAAATAATTCGTTATTTAGTAGAAGAATGTGAGAATGATTTTGGGTTTTGAGATCAGTTTTACATTTTTTTAAAAAATTTGAAATTCAGTGGCGGTGCTTTAAAATTTTTTTTTCAATTTCAATGATTTTTTTAAAAATTCAATACAATTTAATAGAATTGAGTTTTTCACGTTTAGAGATCACACTGTTGGGAAAAAAATTGAAATTTGAAATTTTTTTGGAAATTTGTTGAAATTTCTCATTTTTACCTATATTATTCAAATAAGTTCATTGTGAATAAATAATTCATTATTTATTCGACGAACATGAAAATGATTTTGTGTTGTGAGATCAACAAGTTATACATTTTTAGATATTTTTGAAAATACAATGCCATTGTGTTGCAAATTTCAAATTTTTTTCAAATTCATTAAATTTTGTGAAATTTAATAAAATTCAGTAGAATTGAGTTTTTCATGGTCAGATATGATATAAATCATGAAATTGAATTTTTAGTGAAAATTCAATGAAATTCCAAAGTTTTGAATACCAGAAAGACCAGAATTCTCCAATTATCTAGAATTTTCTATCGAAAGATGGATATGAAGTGCCAAACTACGCTGAATTTCCAATTAATTGAAAATTCAAGAATACATTTACCAAAACTTTTCGGTAAATGTATTCTTGAATTAGCATTTACGAATTCCCGGTTTCTATTAATTTCCGTGGAATAATTGAACTGAAATTTGAAGTTTCCATTGATTCCCTCATTAAATTGTCAATTTTCACCGCGAAGTTCTTTGAAATTTCCAAAAAGTTTATCAAAAATTTCAGCCAAAAATGTTTCACACGGCATTGATATTTCAATGACTGCTTGAGTTGATTGAATTTTCATAGTTTTCATTCTCGTATGCATTTTAAAATTGAAATTCCGTTGAATATTCAACAAATTAATCGGTTCTTCAGTGACAAAATGAGTACAAATTTTTATTCGGAATTTTATCAACACAAAGTATTTTTACATGACCCAAGTCATTGAAATTTATGAATCCCGTATCAATAGTCATCGTTCATCCTCCAAAATCATCCGTATATTTGTTTATCAGCTGAAAGCTCTCGAACACTTCACCACTGCAGTCAATTTACCCGTGCCCAAAAAATCTCTACATCTGTCACGAAAAAAAAAACAACTAGAAAAAGAGTATTGACATGTGCTCAAACTCTCAATCCCCTGAAAATTGCCTGTCCCCGTTCCACCCTCACCAATATACCCCCCCACAACATGCACTGGCGAATATAATCCCATTCTCGAATCCAATATTCGAATCGTGAGCTCGTCGCCCTGGGAAATTCAAACTTGTCTCCCCCTCTCTGTCTCATTTCGCTACCACTCTCACTCGTGCACCAAACAAACATTGAAATGCGTGTGGGTCTACTGTATACAATTCGCATTTTAGTGGCTACACTGTATAGTACAAACACTACAGATATTTGTACACGTGTTTCCAAAAGCACTGTTATCTCGCGGAAACGAGGGCTTTCGAAATTCCCATAACAACAGATTACCCTAAATGCAGAATTGCGTTTGATGAATAGAATTTACTCTGAAGACTTGATAAAAATTGTCTATCTCAGGAAGATGAAGACCGAAAGACGGAAGTTTCGTGAAGTTGTTTCATATCGACTATTGTATCATCATAACTTCCTTGCCACCTGGACCCTCAAAGTTTACATAACAAAGACACAATGCCACATTAAGCAAATATTAAAGTCACAATTGCAAGTTCTATCAATCAGAGACTTTCGAAATTCCCATAACAACAGATTACCCTAAATGCAGAATTGCGTTTGGTGAATAGAATTTACTCTGAAGACTTGATAAAAATTGTCTATCTCAGGAAGATGAAGACCGAAAGACGGAAGTTTTGTGAAGTTGTTTCATATCAACTATTGTATCATCATAACTTTCTTGCCACCTGGACCCTCAAAGTTTACATAACAAAGACACAATGTCACATTAAGCAAATATTAAAGTCACAATTGCAAGTTCTATCAATCAGAGAATTTCGAAATTCTCATAACAACAGATTACCCTAAATGCAGAATTGCGTTTGGTGAATAGATTTCACCCCGAATACTTGATAAAAATTGTCCATCTCAGAAAGGACCAATACTGTATACTTCGCGGGAATTTGTTTTTTTTCCGTTCCAAATGTTCATCAATAAAAAATAAGAAAATCATCGTATAAATTTGTATTACAATTTCTATTATATTTTTTATAGAATACGAGATCGGCCGCGTGCTACGCACGCACCTTCTCATCTCCTCACGTAGAGTGGCGCTTCGGTTTCAATCTTACGCTTACGCTTATTCGAGATTTTCGAGATATTCCGAGATCGATTTCCTTTCTCCTTTTTACGATAGGACGATAGGACTAAAAGAAAGTTGAAATTGTTTATCTTTTGATCGGTGATGAAACAATCATGAAATTTCAGGTTTCACTGAAAATTCAGTAAAATTCAAGAATTTTAAGCAGCATAAAGAAGAGAATTCCTTAATTTATTTGAATTTCCAATCTAATATGAATATTCAGTGGCAAATTATCTTCAATTTTCAATGAAATCTGAAATTTCATGATTTTTCCCCCTGAATCTCATTCAGTGTCACTATCCATAAAATTCAAGAATATATTTTTCTGGTTTTTTGTTCATTTTCAGGGAAAAATGGAACTGAAATTTACACTTCCTTTCAATTTTTCCACGAAATTGTGGATTTTCACTGACGAAATTCCTAGAAATTTTTGTGGTAATTAAATCCAATAAAAATTTCCAAAAAGCGTCCCACAAATTTCAAACCAAATTTTTTAACACTGTGTACTGCCTTGTTACCCTACCATAACTCAACTAAACCCTGAAAAATACAGAGACCATGTAAAACGTGCACGTGAATGCAGAAACTGACACAAAAAGAATAGCCTCCTCGTACTGTATACAATTTTTCCCCCTAAATGGCATTCAGTATCTCAGTCCGCAAAATTCAAGAATATATTCATTGGAATTTTCTGATTTTCCATTTGTTTCAGGGAAAAATGGAACTGAAATTAACAGTTCTCATCTCCAGTTCTCAATGACGAATTTCCGTAAAATTTCCGTGGTAATTGAATCCAATAAAAATTTCCAAAAGCGTCCCGCAAATTTCAAACCAAATTTTTCAACACTGTACTGCCTTGTTACCCTACCATAACTCAACTAAACCCTGAAAAATACAGAGACCATGTAAAACGTGCACGTGAATACAGAAACTGACACAAAAAGAATAGCCTCCCCGTACTGTATACAATACTAAGGGTGAATAGCGTCGGAGAACCTGGAGTATGAAGAGTGTACGTGTGTCTGTTCGAAGGGTGTGGCGGTGCCGGGAGGGGGGGGGGCAGGGGGGTTGAAGCCGAGGCAAACAGACCGAAGCGCCAGAGACCCATGAATATGTATTACTTGGTAAACAGGAGTTGAATCAATATTTCGTTTAATAACACCATACACACACCAGCGTGGAAGCCAGCCGGCGCACACCGACGGTCAAACTGATGGGGTTGGAATGGGAAGTTACTGCAGGCTCGTTTTATACCCCTCCCCTTCCTCCTTCTCCACCGCCACCTCGTATCCCTTCGCCGCACGTCTCCCTTCTCTTTGTCTGTTTCTCTCTTACCACTTGCCATTCTCCAACTCCCTCCGCTCGACACACACTCAATCTCACCCTGTTCAGGTTCGCAGCAATCCCTCTATTCCCCCCCGCCGTCGCACCCCCCTCCAGTCGCGTTTTCACCGCCGATGCGCCGGATTATTCACGGCGCGTTAAACCCCGTTTGGGACTATTACCGTTCCGTTTCGTGAGCTCGCTGCAATCCCAGCCCACTAAAGCGTGTCTCTCTCTCTCTCCCTCTCGATTATGGGTCTTTCCTCAATGAATTCGTCATTGTATCCGCGTACCTCATGATTGGAATGACAATTTTCATGTTTTACGGATGCTGAATTTTTTTTTTTTCAGTCTGCGGGGGACTGGAATTTTGAATGCTAATTGGAGATTTCTGATTTGCACGTGGAGTGAATTCGAGTTTTAGTTGGGAATGAGAGGTATTAGGGGGGAGTTTGTTGTTGGGGAGTAGGAAGGGAGGGGTCCCATCGCTGTTAGGAAATTAGTATGGAAATTTTGAATGAGTAATCTTGGAATTGCTAGGTATGACTGAAGTAATATCAGTGGCGAAGTGGTAAATGGAGATGAGTCAATTTTGACTATTGACCAGTTTTCAATCAATATCTCGGAATCTAAGGGAGATTGCGAAATTTTCGTAATTATATTTGTTGTAGCACTCAATTGGCTCCACAAAAAAGGTTATAACAAAAATTTTGCTGTCTCCCTTAGATTCCGAGATATTGATTGAAAACTTGTCAATAGACAAAATTGACTTATCTCCTTTTACCACTTAAATGAGTCCCACTCCATTGATTTTCTGATAATCTGATTTTAAAAAACAATTAAAACTGTAAATTTTAGCTCAATTATCCCGTAAAAATTCTGAAAAGTCAGCTCAATTCACACACTGTTAAAAATTTCTCGCAATTTCAGTCACAATGTCATCTGAATATTCAATGTTGTAAATTTGAATTCAATTTCAAACGAAAACCTTCACTAAATTTCTCATTCACCTTGAAAATTCAAGAAAATTGGATTTTTCATGTTAAAGAATCATTGATTTTTGAATGAAAGCTTGAATTTCCAAGCTCATCGTGAAAATTGGACCTCACATACAATTCAATTTTCAATATATTGAAAATTCAGGGATGTTATTGCCTGCGTTTTCAAAATTCAACTGATAAATTAATTAACTCAACTAAATTAACTGAATAATTAAAATAACTGATTCATCAATGAAGAATTCTCCAAAAATTCCACGTAATTTTGTCGTTGTAAAAAATTGCAAGCTTTTTCCCTTGAAATTTCAACAGTAATTTTCCAACAGTGCAGATCTTACGAAATACCTCACTTCCATTCGAGCGTCATTCCAATCACTCGAGCCCCCGACTCCCCTGAAAGTCGACTTTTTCCTCCGCCGCCGGGGCAATCCCCCCGAAAAACTCTAACTCATCCGCTAACCCCAAAATATATTCCCGCTAACACAAAAGCCCTCCATTTTTGTACCCAAAATCCCGAACAATAGTTGAATATGAAAATAAAATCGCTCCTGATAATGTCCCCATCCGAATGAAGGGGGTTGGAAACTTAGTCTCCCCCAATAGGCTTAATGGACTCATGCATCCTCACCAGAAGTTAATTCCCTAACGAATTACAAGATCTGCACGTACACGTGCGATATACACAACTGTCCATTCTCCCCTCAATCCCCCTCCCCCCTTCCGAATGTATTTGCTGACATTATTGTTCGCCCGAAACATTCACTCCCTGGGCATCACACTAACGGCAGAAGGGGAGCAGTGGGATCAACGAGAGAGGTCTAAACTGATATAACGATGTGTGTGGCCACATTGCCGACCCCTCATACATGTCCCTGGAAATAACAATCACAATCGATAGGCCGGTTGCCTATATAAGGCCTGTTTTCTCTCAATCTCACCCCTCTTCTCAAGTGCATATATCAAGCTCCCTTTCAACGATTGTTCTCAAGGGCGGTAACCCTAAATGCCTAAGTGAAATCCACGATAAGCTGAATTTCGCACCCGTAACGAGTTTATCGTCTGCCGGAGGGGGAAAGGGCTCCGGGCTCCCCTCCGCCCCCTTTTTAAGCCACACGAGGGGACGGATTTCATCCCCTGTCGCACGTAATATGTACCCTGAACCCCTTGGGGATGTCTCTTTGTCGGAGGGGTTTTATATATCCATGTGAATCTGAATGGTTAGATGGAAAATAGAGGGATGTTGGGTATAATAGTGGAGACTTCGGACTCCTGTAGGGGCGTCAGAGTGTATTTGTTAGACGAGTGATTGCCATCCAACTCCCTGACATTAGAGTTCCCTTCTCTCTCTCTCTCTCTCTCTCTTGCTTTTTTCGCCCCCTTTATTCACACTCTCGTTATTGTGGTTACGACTCCCTGCGAATCGCACGGAGATCCGTGTGCCCGCACGTGTGGGACGTAATGAAACACGCTGTTGCGTTTAATCGAGGATAATTTATACTTTAATTTATGCAGTGGGGGGATTAAAATTTTTGGGAATTTCGAGCAAGGGATAGTTTGAAGAGTTCGCTGTTGAAGGATGATTGTTTGAAGGGAATATTCATTAGGAGGGGATTAATTCAGTAGCGAAGTGGTAAAGGAGATAAGTCAATTTTTACTGTTGATTAGGTTTCAATCAATATCTCGGAATCTAAGGGAGATAGCAGAATTTTTGCTGTAACCTTTTTTGTGGAGCCGCATTGGTGGTACAATAAATGTAATTACGAAAATTTCGCTATCTCCCTTAGATTCGGAAATATTTCTCAAAAACTCAACTGGGAGATAAGTCGACTGAAACCCTTTTACCGCTTCGCTACTGAATTTATTTTGATTGTATTATCCCCGGAAATTTGGTGAGAGAAATATTCTGGGGAATGGATTGTAGAATTTTGGAGTTTTTGAAAATTGAAGTGAATTGGGGATTTTTTCGTAGACCGTTTAGTAGTAATTTTCAGAAGAACATCGTGAAATGCCAGGGTTCACGGGCAATTCAATAGAATTCCAAATTTTTGGGCAACTGGGAGAAGAGAATACCTCAAATTAATTAGGTTTTTAGTGGAAACATGAATATTCAATACCAAATTACGCTGAATTTTCAATTAAATGAAAATTCAAAAATATATTCACCTTCATTTTTTTATATCTATTAATTGTCTTAATAATTACATTTCAATGATGCAATTTCTTCATAATTTTGGAGTACTTGGGGCATTAGTACTGAAAGTTCAATGAAATTCCAAATTTTTGAGCAGTAGGTAGACAAGAATTCCTCATCTTAGTGGAATTTTAAATAAAAACATGAATGTTCAGTATCAAATCGAGCTGAATTTTTAAATAATCCAAAATTCAAGAATATATCCTTATGTTTTTTCCTGATTTGTATTCATTTTCCCGAAACAGCTGAATTGAAATTTACCATTTCCACAGATTTTTTCATAAAATTTTGATTTTTCAATGACAAAATTCATTGAAATGTTAGTAAAATTACTCAGAGAAAAATTCATTAGAAAAACGAGTGCTGGCACTGGAAAATTTATTGGGTAGCATGTGAGTTTTGCCTGTATTCATCTGAAATTTTCCCCGCAATTTCCACGAATTTGACTACAAATCTATAAACTTTACAAAAAAATTCAAAAATTTTACCTAACAGCACTCGAATTTTTCTAAAGCGTTCCACTTCTTGTATAATATGACGAAAATGTCTGAGAAGTGTACGAGAAATTCTATTCAATAATTTTAAACAATGCATTTCTACTAAAAATTTCCCAAACCTTTTCAATGATGATGCCTGGATATTAAACAATTCGAATGAAAAATCAATATTACCTTTGTCTGCTATTTGTAGCAACAGAGACCCGACATACCCAGGCTACTGCAACAGATGCATGCGCAGCAACTACCACCGGGTGCGGCGATAGGACCGCATCCCGGTTTACCCGGACTACCAGGACTCGGTCCTGCGGGTGGACTGCCAGTTCCCACATCCGCATCAGCGGCGCTTCTCGGACTCGGGCTGACCCCTGGCGCTGCCGGGACTCCAGGACCCACTGGGGCCCATCCACTCTCGATGCTTGGGAAACCGGAGCTTCATCGGGGCCAGCCGGACGATCTGAAGAGCAATGGTGGTAAGTTCAATCATTTTTTTGAAATATGATCCTACCCTACACTGAAAGGAAAACTACAAAGTTCTCAAACAACTCTTACTTGTGCCAAGAAAATAGTTTTTTGGAAATGATCAAAAAAGGATTTTTTTGTGCCAAACATGCAGAGAGTGCGCCGGAATGACAAATTTTTGTCGCAAAAATAGATTTTGTAGTTAAAAAAAAATTGCATTCTCCGTACACGCAATAAATGTCATTTCTAGCACTACTCCTTCGTTATTCGATACTCCCATACGTATTTTGCACCCGAAAAATCATTGTTTTATGCGGAACAAGGGGTAGTAGTTTTTCGTTTCGGCTGTCTAATAATCACAGACAAGAAATGAACCCTTAAATGAAACAATAATAATGATATGATAGCAATCTTGTAACTTAGGGATAAAATATTTGTTGATAAATTTTCCTCTATATGAGATATTTTCATCCTGAAAGAGCACCATATGGTGTCAATTATCCGCCTCTTGAGCCAAATATTTCGTTACTGTCGAAAGCAGAACAATTATTCATGTTTGAGACTTTCAATTTCCAACCAAACAAATTCTTTTTTGGCAATTTTCAACTAGCGATTTTGTTGGCCCAAACACGACTTGTTTGACGTGTTCGTTTTTCTCTCAGTGTACAGAGAAAAAGTTTCTCGTTTCCATAGACCAAAGTTCTCGATTCCAATGAAATTTGCTCCGAGAATGAGAAAAAAATTTCCAGTTCTTAGTAATTTTGACTCAAACCCAGTGCCCAAAATCCAACAAATATTTTTTTCATCATTCGAATGGAGAAATGCAGACTCTCACAAATAAATAAAGACGAATTCGCTCGCAGGGGTGGGTCGGTCGCTACAATAACATCAGTCAGTTTGTGTAACCGTATGATTTTTGGGGATACAACCGCAGTCGTAAATATGTATGAAGAGCATTTACATATTTTTTTTTTCGGTTTGCACACGTGCTAGTTCCATTATAGGCATTCTAACGATGACGCGATCGGCACACACACACACAATTGAATCATTCAAATACACGAAACTCCATTCTCACGTATGAAAAACACGGCACTTTACAAATGCTACTGATACCACTTACATTTGTTTTTTTTCTTTTTTATGTCGCAGGTCTCAGCTCAACGGAAGAACGACACGTAAGTAATTCACTTTCATGTTCGACGACAGCAATTGTGCGCATGTTTCTGTTGTACTTGACCTCAGATCGACTGAAAAAAATGTGTTACGAGTTACATAACGGGTTATCGGCCCGGCGTGAGCTGAGCGTATGGAAAATGTATTTCTAAAAATTTCTAAGAGATTATTTTTGAAAGTTACTAGGGGAATCATTATTATTACCATTATTATTGTAGTTTATTAACACAGTCAGCATGAGAGAAATATCGTCATAATATCACAAAACTAATTGCTTGCGCCAAATATCTCATCTCTTGAGGATAAATTTCTTGGGATAAGAATTCCGGATAATGTGTCAGACAATGTCGGATTTCGGTTTACTCATTAATACATCGGCGACGAATTCAGGTGGAAAATCTGATACATAAAGCGTCATTCATTCTCCTCCATTCCTTCAATCTGTTTAGGCTAAATAAAATGACGTAAACGCCCTGGCGCCAGTTGTTTATAACATTCAATCTATACGAGAAAATTGAAGTCATGGGAGCTAGCTTTTCGCCTCTCTTCGTTATAACGTTTTAACCAAATTAGTGATGCCGTCGAGACTAGTCGAGAATTATTTTGAAGAGATCATCACGGTCTGGAAAAACATCGAAAGTTTTGGAATCATCGCAATCTCGAAAGACATTGGATCGGTGCATCTCGTCACAATTTCGGGAGAATTTATCTTGCCTGGATCTCGACATTTTCGGTTTTTTAAGTTCACGAGACGAGACGAGAGAGATATCGAGGCAAACATTTGAAAAATAGAAAATACTGAAACTCAGACGTGCTGAATTCTTCCAAGTTCGTGACGAGCTGCACCGATCCAATGTCTTTCGAGATTACGACGATTCCTAAACTTTTGATGTTTTTTTAGACCGTGATGATCTTTCCAAAATAATTCTCGTCTAGTCTCGACGGCATCGTTAAACCAAATTATACGTTTATACGTTTTTAACTAAATTGTAACACAAAATTTTTCGACTGCAGTTAGAAATGTGAGATTAGAACGATGACTGGCGCTCAGGTTATCCAGCTCCCCTGGCCCTACCCTATCCATCAGCTTCGCATGAATGAGCGTATGTTGAAGAGCATTCTGGTTCAATACCCAGGAGATCGTATAAACCCTCAGACACACGGTCGTTCAGAAACCGTGCACAGAGGGTTCTTTTTTCGGATAAGATATGAGTACACACAAACGTCACGTGCTACATTGAGTATACTTTAGCCCGCGATTTACGTTTTTGTGTGGTAGGATTGAAGAGTAGAGATCGAAAGAGGCGTGTCCCTGTAGAATGTAAACGACGAAGAGGAAGCATTCAGTGAGAATCCTCCGCAAAGAGAGAGGACAAACTAATGAGAAAAAAAAAACGTAGCAAAACGAATAGCGAAACTGGAGGAAAGGCGAAGATGAGTATTATAGGTTCGACGGGTCTGTAATCATCGTTGGACCGCAGAACGCCCATCGACACCCTCTCATTCTTCTCCACCATCCTATTTTATCCTCTCACACGTTTTATACGTGTACACATGTACCCGATCACTCTTTCCACGCTATTTCTCTCTGGAGAGCAGTCGAAATACACTCTCGTACTTTTCTCAGCCCCCCTTGACATCCTTTTATGTCATTTCATTTACGCCTTTTTCCCCCACTTCCTGTTCATCCCTCTTGTCCTTCATAAGAGGTTATCCGCAGATTCTGTCGTCAGTATCCTGAGATATCTGCTCACTTCCTTCGGTATTTCACATTCAAGTTTTTCTACTAATGCGACATTTTTCGAGGCGTCAACCCCGTCGGATTTTTGAACTCGCGAGTAATGTTAATCACCACCCGACGTCGGCTGTACATTTTGGGTAAAATGTCTCGTTATTTTCCAATGTTTCAGCGAAGTTCAATATCCCCAGCTGACAAATACAGTAGACCCCGCACTCCCCAAGAATCCCATCATGCCCATCACTCGCAGAATCATCACGATCACCCAATGCACATAAAGAAAATGAAAAAAGAGCAGGACAAAGACGTAGGTCACAGCGACGGTGAAAAGAGTGATCAAGATCTTGTAGTGGATGATGCGAGTGAGGGGCCAACTAGTCCAGCTGTAAATGGAACGTCATCTCCTCGTGAGAATGGTTTAGATAAGGTCTCATCATTGAACTCCAATATCCAAGTGAAGAAAGACGCCCCGCCACACTCGCCGCGGAGTGGTACCAGCAGCAATGCTAGTACACCGTCAGCTAAGAAAATGGAGGAGAGGGAAAAACCAACGACACCGATATCGAAACCAATGACACCGACATCGGCGTCTGGTGGAGTGAAGACAACTAGTTCTGGTAAACTATTGCAGGGACCTCCACCACCAGGTGTTGCTGGGGCATATCCACCGCATTATCCCCCAGGTCCACCGTCGCATCATATGCCACCCGGTGGACTCCATCCTCACGTCGACATGATGGCGTACAACGGGTATGGAGCACCTCGGGGACCGCCCTCGCTTCAGCAACTGTATGATCCCCATGGTGGCATGAGGGCACCCGCGGGCTCTATTGGAGTGCCTGGAGGCAAACCGTTAGTATATTTATCTCTATATTTAAATTATTTGCGGTGTCATTCACACGAATTTCTACCGTTTCAACATTTTTCGTCACAGTGTGAAACAATATTGATTCTTTTTTAAAAAGAAATGTGAAGCGTGAAATGAGAAAGGCGAAAGAACATGATTTCACACTTTTTTACAATCAAAATTCTGGTTAGAACTTCCAAAATTGACTAGTTCGCCGCCGGGCTCGCACGTCTACGGCGTGATTATAGACGAATAAGAGATGATAGAGTTGATCGTGAGTGCGATAGGCTTTCGATTATTCGGACCTTTTGTGAAAGGATCTAATTCGTTGTGAATAGGATTATAATTGAAGCGTACATGTCATTTCGGTGGAGCTTTTTATTGCGTCCATTTCAGAGTCTTCAAATCTGACAGATGTTCATCACATTCTTCGTTTATATATTTTTTTAAAATCGAAATTCTGTTCATTATTTTTCAAATTGACCCGTCTTACAGCGAGTTCTCGCTCGGGCTCTATGACGTGAGAATAGACGAATGAGAAATTCTAGAATCACTCATTATTGTGACAGGCTTTCGAGTGGAGCCTTTTAAGAAAGGATCTAATCTTATTGCGTTATTGTAATATAGAAAATGATCCCTGAATAATGTCTTCAAGTCATCAATTTTTATCACAATTTTGTTTCACACGTTTTTTGCCAAAATTCTGTTAAATTCTTTTCAAATTCAACTCCGACGTGTGAATAGACGAATAAGAAAGGATCGACACACTCATTAGTGTGACAGGCTTTCGTGAGTTTAGGCCTTTCCAGAAACGATCTAGTCTATTGTGAATAGGATTATGGAATTGAACCATACAAATCAGTTCGGTAGACCTTATTGCGTCTATTTTAGAATCTAATCATAGTTATGTTATTCTAATATAGAAATTCAACACTGAAAAATGTTAGAATAATATGACCGATCCCCATCCCAATTTCGTTCCATCCTTTTCCCCCTCATCAATTTGCATTAAAACATTAATATCCACATTCAGACCCCAAGAATAAAAAGACCATTTCTTCTATTTCCATAGCGCTTACAGCTTCCACGTGCCAAGCGAGGGACAAATGACACCAGTGCCATTTCCCCCCGATGCGTTGATTGGCCCTGGAATACCACGTCACGCACGTCAAATAAACACTCTGACCCACGGTGAAGTTGTGTGTGCAGTGACTATATCAAACCCCACAAAATACGTATATACAGGTGGCAAGGGATGTGTAAAAGTTTGGGACATTGGTCAGGGTGCGGGGGGAAGTGCAAAACCGGTATCTCAGCTCGACTGCCTGCAGCGAGATAACTACATAAGATCTGTCAAACTATTGCCAGATGGTAGGACTCTGATTGTCGGGGGTGAAGCGAGTCAACTGAGCATTTGGGATCTGGCTAGTCCCACGCCGCGCATCAAAGCTGAACTCACTTCTTCAGCGCCCGCCTGCTACGCCCTTGCCATATCACCAGACTCCAAGGTGTGCTTTAGCTGCTGCAGCGATGGTCACATTGCAGTTTGGGATTTGCAGAATCAAACACTTGTCCGGCAATTCCAAGGGCACACTGACGGTGCATCTTGCATTGACATATCTGCTGACGGCTCCAAACTGTGGACAGGGGGACTCGATAATACGGTTAGATCGTGGGATCTCCGGGAGGGAAGACAACTCCAACAGCACGACTTCACATCTCAGATATTCTCACTGGGATATTGTCCAACTGGCGAATGGCTCGCTGTGGGAATGGAAAATTCTAATGTCGAGGTGCTTCATGCCACCAAACCCGACAAGTATCAGCTGCATCTTCATGAATCATGTGTTCTTTCTTTGAGGTTCGCCTCTTGTGGCAAGTGGTTTGTCTCTACTGGTAAAGACAATCTTCTCAATGCCTGGCGCACACCCTACGGTGCCTCCATATTCCAGGTAACACATCAATTTTTATATCTTTTTACCATAATTTACAACTGGGTTCGGTGGATGATGTAAATTGCACAAGTATGATGAAAATTAAACTCACGAGAGGGCGGGCATCAAGTGTCCTCGTTTCCTCCTCGTGTAATGACGTCCTCGAGCGAGTGTGCATGTTTACATGCATGTATCCCACCCACATCGCCGAGTGTGTTACCCATCCATTGTATAACCAAACGAGGGAGTTACGTATATCACATTGGCAACGTTTGTTTATTCCACGTCATTCCGTCCGGAAATTTTCAAACCAAACAACGCAATCCATCCATTTCATGTGGGAATAAATTGAATAGGAAAAATGAGTTGGTAACGACTGCATGGGAGTGATAATAATTCGGGAATATTTTAACGAACACATTGGCGTATTCGGAGAAGGAAATTTCAACAAGTTGAAGTTATTTGGAAGAATAAAGTACATTTCTGGTGATTGTTGCGTGTCGATATGTAGAGTTTTTCATCTTCAGTGATAAGATGATTCAATGAATCTTTTAATTCAATACTTTAATGAATTGATAATTGATTTCTTCGATAGTCCCTTCGCTACTGAAACGGCAATCTGGTTGAGCGTTGCACTGAAAGAAAAACGACAAAGTTCTCAAACAAGTCTTACTTGTGCCAAGAACATAGTTTTTTGAAAATTATCAAAAAAGAATTTTTTTGTACCAAACATGCAGAGGGTGCGCCGGAATGAAACATTTTTGTCACACTACTCCTTTGTTATTCGATACTCCCATACGTACTTTGCTCCCGAAAAATCTTTGTTTTATGCGAAACAAGGGATAGTCTAATAATCACAGACAAGAAATGAACCCTTAAATGAAACAATAATAATGATATGATAGCAATCTTGTGACTTAGGGATAAAAGATTTGTTGCTAAATTTCCCTCTGTATGAGGTATTTTCATCCTGAAAAGGCACCGTTTGGTGTGAATTATCCGCCTCTTGAGCCAAATATTCGTTCCTGTCGGAAGCAGAACAATTATTCATGTTTGAGACTTTCAAATTCAAACCAAATACATTATTTTTTGGCAATTTTCAACTAGCGATTTTGTGGGCCCAAACAAGACTTGTTTGACAACGTGTTTGTTTTTCTCTCAGTGTATAGTAGCAAAACTCGTTGAAGAATATTTTTTTCCACCAGTAACTGATACAACGTGTGAGGTGAGTTATTAAACAAACGACTCTTTGCCCTTTCAGTCTAAGGAATCATCGTCAGTGTTGAGCTGTGACATTTCAGCTGACGACAAGTACATCGTTACCGGCTCAGGCGACAAGAAGGCCACCGTGTACGAGGTCATTTACTAACGAGGGCACACATACACACATGTGACACCTGTGAAGCCTTTCTCAATAGAGACACTTGAAAGTGTTATAACCAGTGACAAACGAAATATTTGATTCTCTGTAAATACAGTTATTACTTGGTAATGTTATCCCATTGATATTGTTGTTGTTATGATTGTTGTTGCCGAATGCGGATACATCAGAAGTTTAGTACCATGTGAGTTTGACAATTGAGGCGATGTTAGTGTCACTCTTGGTGCATATTCACTTCGCATTGGGTACGAATTTTTTTCGTTCGCGATACCGTTGGCCCCCGCAACAAACCTGCCCCCATGGTAGATATCTATGTTTAAGTTAACATGAATTTATCATTCGGAATGAATGAACGGGAATTATGAGTGTGAGATGCGGCCGCGTGTATGTGGGAGAGTAGAAATTTTTTAAGTGATAGACATCGGGTCGTTACTTATGTACACTTTGTATATAATCGCGTTACACATACTATCATATTTTTATACTTCGTCTACGGTCGATTAACAAATAGTGAGGGAAGCAACTGATTTCAGTGGAATATTATTTGTGTACATAGAATTTATTGTCAATCCCATGTTGTATATTGTTATAGACAAATGGACGAAACAGGAATGATAATTAGGAATAAAATGAAATCATGAGAATTGGGTTGTTCTGGTTTTATTTGTGTTGATAAGGTCCTTGATTCTATTGCACGCTGGGGAAGCAGATCAGGTAAGAGGTAAGAGGAACTGAATTGAAATTTTCATAATTTGTTTCAATTCACAAACGTTTCTTCTTCATTATTAATTTTTGATTGGATCAGTAAATTTTATTCATTGTATGGAAGTGAAACATGAAAGATATCAGATTCGAAATGAGTGAAATTTAATTCGTAAAATGGAAGGTAGAAATCACTCGTAACAAAAATGGGACGTGAAGTATTTGATGGCGTCAATCAATGCAATTGATACAATTTATTCATACATCGACGGAATGGGAACTACAATCAGCAATAAAATGAAATCATGAAAATTGAATTGTTCTTTTTTCATTCATTATTCAATTTTTGGTATTCATTCCATCACATGCCGGGGCAACAGATCCGGTAAGAGAAGAAACATTAGATTTGCAGGATTTTCGAAGTATTATCCACAGAAAATAAAATTGAAGTATTGCCATATTCACAATTTTTTCCATGAACGTTTCTTCTTTATTATTAATTTTTACTTTGATCAGTAAATTTCATTCATCGTTTGGCAACTGAAAATGGAAGACATGAATTTCAAATTGAATAAAATTTTCATTCGTAAAATGGAAAGTAGAATTCATTCATAACAAAAATGAGATATGAAGTATTTGATGGCGTCAATCAATACAATTTATGCAATTTATTCATACATTCACAGAACGGAAGCAATAATTAGGAATAAAATGAAATAATGAAAATTGCATTATTCTTTTTTCATTCATTATTCAATTTTTGTTATTCATTCCATCACGTGCCGGGGCAGCAGATCAGGTAAGAGAATTTTCAAAGTATTATCCATAGAAAACAAAAGTGAAATAGTGAAATATTCACTATTTTTTCCATGAACCATTTTTTCTTCATTATTAATTTTGACTGTGATCAGTAAATTTTGTTTATCGTATAGAAATGAAAAATGGAAGATATCAAATTCGAAATGAATAAAATTTTTCATCACGCTGTGACGAAAAGTGAACTTTTCGGCACGCTCCGCGTGCCTAAAAGTCCAATTTCCGCCACATTGTGATGAAAAATATTGTTCGTAACTCGTGAAAAAATGTTTTTTAGCTCGTGGGATTATATCACTCGCCTTCGGCTCGTGATATAAACCTCCCACTCGCCAAAAAACACTTTTTTGCACTCGTTACGAAATATACTATTATTCATATAATGGTATTAATCATAGATCGGCGTCAAACATTGCTTTTAGTAATATTATGAGAAGTTGCACCTTATAGTAATTTAAATTTATTTATCGTAATTGAAATTTGAAAATCAATATAGAAATGGTGATTAAATTTCTCAGTTATTGGTTGGTAAAATAATTCGGAATTTGAAAATTTAAATTGATGGTTATTTTTAAAAATCAAAAATTTGGTGAGTAATATTAACAATTGACTTCTTCCAAGTTTAACTGTAATTCAAAATTTCGATTATGCCGATGGCTGATATCAACCAATATAAGTCCATCCTCTAATCTATGTAACAATGTTCACATTTTGGTTGTTCTCTACTTATGTATTTACGCAAGTAACAAATTATGCAAGATAAAACAATATAAGGAGCGAAAAAAGTCTGCGTGGGGCACGCATTGCATGAATATAAACATCACTCCCTGGAGTTTGGTCTCTAGGTATTAATTTTCCCAACACGCTCTTTTGGTATCACTAAAAGCCCACTGGGGCCATCGTGTTAGAGTCTTTAACGCATACACCTGTAAGGAGAGTTTTGAACTGGCCTTACATCATTGCGTCAATTTGCTCGAGAATTTCAACGAATAATTTTCAAACTAGGGTGATTTGTTTGAAAACTCGTTTCAAGCCCAAGTTTGATGATAGTTTCAGCGAGTTATCGCTCTCACGCAAACTGTAGTCAAGCATGCAAGTTTGCAGACTGAGTCTTTGGAAACCTCATAAATAGAATATAAAAATTGTTTTTATGGCGGAGAATTGGGGCTTTGCACGGAATTTCTTTGTTGATGGATATGAAACGGTGTGTGATTACGTCATAATGCAGATGCTTCATTATTTTACTAAATAAAAACAAGACGAGTGTTTTGAAAAGGAAAGAATGAAATCGAACCGGTAGCAAAATATTTTTTTTGCAAATTTTGATTTTTTTGACAATCCCATTCTTTAATATCGTTTTTGTGGTATTGAGAAAAAAACATTTTTGAGAAATTGCTGTATCGCAAAATACTTGACCGATTCAGTAGAAATTTCGCAAATAATTGCAATTGTGGGATAAAATTTCAGCTTTTTAACTTCAACTTTACGTTTTTTTTTACTTCTTTTACTTCTTTTTTTGCAAAAACACTGGAAAAAAAATTCGGACACACTTTTTCTAAGAACATCATATCATTATGTTTCATGATATTGTACATCGTTTCCAGGAAAAATTGGAAGATCTTCACAATCAGCAATTACAACAATTATTGATTATTATTGTGGTTATTAACAATTATGACGTTTTTCGAAAAATAAAAAAATGTTGCAGTTCTATTTTTTGTCTCTGTTTCCTTGGAACACATTGAGAGAGGAAAATTTGTGGCTGAAGTTTCCAGTATACTTCTTGGAAATTTCTATCACGTTATATTTCTACTGGAATTTCAAAGAATTTCGTGATTGAAAATTTCATGGAAAAATCTGTGAAAACTATAAATTTACGTTCAATTATTCCATGAGAATAGAAAGCAGGAATATTATGGTAAATATGATCTTGGATTTTCAATAACTGCGAAATTCAGCGTGATTTGGTAGTGAATATTCATGTTTTCATTAAAAACTTAAGTACGTCGGGAATTAGTCGCCTTCTGCTGCTCAAAAATTCGAAATTTCATTATATTTTCGTCAAGTTTGAAATTCAATTTTTTCCCTCTCAATGTAGTTCCAATTTACTCTTCTGGAAATGACTAGTCAACTACACTGTAGTGATAGACATATCAATCAATCATAATTACCGTTAAATTGTGAAGATGTGAATTTTGAACATTAATCTTAAAATGTTTAATATTGAAGTAACCATCCATTTGTACATTTGAATTTCGAAATATTCTATCAACCAGTAGTTTAGGTAGGAAGATTGACGATTATTTGGATAATCGAAAATCAAATACCTAAATTTAGAATTGGCTTGCTAACTAAAAAATTACATTTCAGTATTATCAAATATTTTATTCACCATCAATTGAAAAAATTTAGCTAATAAATTCTATAATATTTGAAATTTGTTGAATACAATTAAACTTTGAACAATATAAGGAGATAATCCCTTTTTAATATTGTCAAAATCTGATATTATTGCCGATCCCTGCTACACTGTTGAAAATATTTGAAATTGCAGCAATAGCAGCATTGGAATTCTCAATGCTGTGCATTTGAAATTAATTAGAGATCCATTCATGGAATCTCTTATTCAACTGGGAAATACAAAACAACAAATCATGTTCCATGATAACTAAAATTGCCAGACTTATTATGAAAATTAATCATCAAATGCAATTAAATTTCTAACGAGTTAAAAATTCAGGCAACAATTCCCTGAGTTTTCAACAATGTTCCTTTGCATTATTCAGAATTAAACGAATTTTTCATAACAAACTATGTGGAAATTTCACGCGAATGAGTCGTTGCTGGAAATTAAAAATTTTTTCCCCGGAATTTTCGAGTACTGCATCCACGGAATGTCATTTTTTTCCCGCAGTGCTCATGAATAAATAATGAACTTTTCATAAAACCAGTGGTGGTGGTTGTACAGTTAGTGTGAAGAATCCGATACATGCTGGGCTCACACATTCCATTCGTCCCTCTGCGGTCTTACCGGTTGGCATACTGTGGCAGCGCTAGCAAATTAACAGGCACGCAAATGAGCGAGTTTACGCGAGCCGCTTTCATGTTACCATTCATTTTACCCAACCTCCCGGGCCCTCTCTTCACTCTACATTTTCAACCCACCCTCGCGTTTCACAATTGGACACTAATAAACGTTCACGCGCTCAAGCGTCCACAAGTTCACTCGTAGATCTATAGTCATAGACCAATGGTATAATGTTCCTCTCCTATAATTCCGCAAAATGACGTGTAGCCGTTCACACCAGTGAGAAATATCAGCAAACAAAACCGGTCTGTATCATTAGTTTCAAGTTAACCCAATATTAGGTGGATGAAATATTTAATAGCCATTGGCCATTGTTGACTGAGACTTTTGACAAATCATGAAATTTTGAGAGCATACAATCTATTGATAGTCAATGTTCATTTCAAGATTCAAAAAATTTGATTGAATTTGATAAAAAAGGGAAGTTTTTATTGTGGATAAGAGAATTAAGACGTTGGATTTTATTTGTTTTCAATTTTGAATGAAAATGGTGAGTATTTTGGACAGATTTCTATCATTTTGCGGTAGATTATTTCCACCGGAAAACACTAATTAGTTAATTGATTGCATCGAGTGAATCATTTAGATGGAATGAATGATTTTTTTGTTTTTATGTAAATTTTATTAGAATGAATAGAAAATTTTTTTATGTTTTGTGTAATTGAAGTATTATTGAAATTTTTTTATCGTGTTGAAGAACTGCAGAACTCTCTGACAGAACTGCATCTACGATGTGTTTAAATCTTGGCAATATTTAATAGCCATTGGCCATTATTGTTGACTGAGACTTCTGACAAATCATGAAATTTTGAGAGCATACAATCTATTGATAGTCAATGTTCATTTCAAGATTCAAAAAATTTGATTGAATTTGATAAAAAAGGTAAGTTTTTATTGTGGATAAGAGAATTGAGACGTTGGATTTTATTTGTTTTCAGTTTTGAATGAAAATGGTGAGTATTTTGGACAGATTTCTATCATTTTGCGGTAGATTATTTCCACCGGAAAACACTAATTAGTTAATTGATTGCATCGAATGAATCATTTAGATGGAATGAATGATTTTTTTGTTTTTATGTAAATTTTATTAGAATGAATAGAAAATTTTTTAATAATGCTTTGTGTAATTGAAGTAGTATTTGAAATTTTTTGTCATGTCGAAGGATTTCTGCCAGAACTGCATCTACGATGAGTTTAAATCTTTCAATGTGGGCGTTTGTGGATTGAATAAATCTAGTAACAAATCGTTAAAAATATTGAGAGTGAATTTTTATCGTTTTCAATTCTCGATAAAAAATCTTGTATATTTTTATATGATTCTATCATTTTGTGGTAAATTATTTCCACAGAAAGATCCAAATTCATTAACTAATTGCATCAAATAAATCCTTCATTTCGAATAAATAATTTTTTGTTTCTATTTAAGATATTATTCAATTGAATAAGAAAATTTCAAATAATGTTTTATGTGATACAACTGGTCATCATTGAAGAGTCTCTACCAGTTATATCTATGATGTGTTTGAATTCCCGGATGTGGGCGTTTGTGGATTGAATGGATTCAGTAGTAAGTAGTGTTCACACCAAAATTAATTAAATTATAATGAATTTGATTACAAAAGGAAGTTTTTATTGTCGTTAAAAAAATTATGACATTAATTATTATAGCTTTTACCTTTCGATAAAATCTTGAATATTTTGAACAGATTTCATCATTGCAACGTGAATTATTTCCACAGAGGGACACCAATTAATTAATAATGGCATCAAATAAATCATTTATTTGGAATACATGAATAAAAAATCTTAAATAATGTTTTATGTGAATGAAGTAGTATTTGAAATTTACTGGTCATTGAAGAGTTTCCGGCAGAGTTACATCTACGATATGTTTGAATCCCCGGATGTGGGCGTTTGTGGATTGAAAAAATGTAGTACCAAGTGATTTCAAATTTAATTAGGAAGTTGTAATAAATTTGATGACATAGAAAAGTTTTTATTGTCGTAAAAAATTAAGAAATTAATAATTATCCCTTTTAATTTTCGATAAAATCTTCAATATTTTGAACAGATTTCATCATTTCAGCGAAGTTGTAAAACGGTTTAAGTGGACTCATCTCCCAGTTGAGTTTTTGAGAAATATTTTCGAATCTAAGGGAGATAGCGAAATTTTCGTAATTACATTTATCGTAGCACTCAATCGGCTCTCCAAAAAAGGTTATAATAAAAATTTTGCTATCGCCCTTAGATTCCGAGATATTCACTGAAAACTGGTCAATAGTCGAAATTGACTTGTACGTGAATTATTTCCACAGAGGGACACTAATTAATTAATAATGGCATCAAATAAATCCTTCATTTGGAATGAATAATTATTTTTCTCCATCTAAAATATTGTTCAAATGAATAAAAAAATCTTGAACAGTGTTTTATGGAATTGAAGTAGTATTTGAAATTTACTGGTCATTGAAGGGTCTCCACCAGAGTTACATCTACGATGTGTTTGAATCTTGGGATGTGGGCGTTTGTGGTGTCCAAAAGGGGGTACCGAACACTCTAGCCATTTACCGTGTGCACATTTCTAAAGCGTCCAGGTGGGAGGGCAAGCGCACGCTCGTCGTGGGTATACCGGTATGGGTTGGTGGTTATCCAGATAGCAGATAGCCAGGACGGTGGTCTCGTTTGCGGTTTGACCACCCTTGTGGTACTCCTGCTCTAACCATTCCCCTAAAACCACTATACCGCACGATCCGCAGCCTCTGCACAACTTGTGGCGTTATATAGTCCCTCTTACTCGTTCCCTTTCACTACAGTTATCATCAGCACACCGCCTCTATCTGCCCACCCCTCAATCCCACCCCAAATTGAAAATACGAAGAATTGACTGAAGATGATGAAAAATTAATGAGAAATTGTTTCGTCATTTCGAATTATATTCACTAGAATTGAATTTATTCTCGTGAAAGAGACGAAGTGAACATTACTAGCGCCACCCCGGGCGCAAGCCCGATATTTCTTTTTGCAATTCAGTAGTGAAGTGGTAAACGGAGATTAGTCGACTTATCTCCCAGTTGAGTTTTTGAGGAATATTTCCGAATCTAAGGGAAATGGTGAAATTTTCATAATTACATTTATTATAGCACTCAATCAGCTCCACAAAAAAGATTATAACAAAAATTTTGCTGTCTCCTTTAGTTCCCGAGATATTGATTGAAAACTGGTCAATACTCAAAATTGACTTATCTCCTTTTACCACTTCGCTACTGAATTGTTTGTAATGTTTATAATTAATTGGTTAGAAAATTAAGTTTTCATATTTCAATCAATGATTTGGTCATGTTCTAATTTCTAGGCCCACTGAAAAAGATTTTAATCATAATTACAATTCAATTTCTTCCAGAATATACTTTAGAGTGTGAATTTCTGGAATTCAATGTTTGCTAATACTCTGGTAAAAGTGCTCGCCCACACTGTTCTCCAGTGTTACCAGATCGTGACGTCACCCCATTTAAAATTGTACAGGTTTTGGCTATAAATCGCCAAAATCTGGCAACCCTGCTGTTCTCAATTTTTAGTTAGTTCACACGGTAATTCAATGAATCTGTTGTTCACCTCATCAATATAATTCCGTGCTTAGAATATTGTCATCTCGTGTTTTCAGCACCAAATTAAAAATTAAAACTTCATTTGGAATATTGAGTCACAGCTTCTTTTTATTAATATCCGAAATTTTGTATTTGGGTATTAATATCATTTGTTCAAAGTGGAAAAATCGATCATCATTTTCACTATATTGCATTCAGATTCTCCTATCGTTAACGTAAAAAATGTGAGATTATCTCATAATTCTAGCTATTAGTAAACGCAATATTAAGAGTGTAGAATTATTCCATTTTCCTCTGACCTAAATGATTTGAACAATTATGATTCGTTTATTCGTGTTTCATAGAATGGTATTTAATTCTCTTTTGGTTGTTAGGCGGGTTTCATGAAAAATGACGCAAGACGATTGTACACATGAGAATCGCCTTAATTTCTCCATTCATTCGAGATATCCACTATATTCGAGTTCTCATTTTTGTTTCGAGATTGCCCATGATTTTTTTAGAAAGAACTACTGCGCTGTGTTAAAACATGTTAGCGAATGAGTAAAAAATAGAATGAACATTTTTCCACATTTTTTATTACATCAATCATTCAATCAACAACCGTGAGTTTTGGAAGAAGAAACAAAGGTTTGTACAATTTTAAATATGAATTAAAATTTCATGGACAGTTGCCCAGTAATTATCAGGGGATTGGCATTGAATTCCATTCTGGGAAGGAAATAATTGAGTTTGACATTATCCAACAGCAGGAGAACGAGGATTTCCCAACTTATTTGAATTTTCAATGATAATATGAATATTGGAAGATAGTAGATCATGAAAAGTCAATGCTGTTCATTCACCATTTTGTGGCCAAGTTATTCACATTACTGTCATCGGGTTCTGAAACGTGTTGTCGAATGAGTGAAGAGTAGAATGAATATTTTTCTCGTCTCTGACTATAGTAATTATCCAAGTAAAAAATATTTTGGTAAAAAAACAGATGAAAGTTTGTACAGTGTCAAGAAAAAAAATAATTTATTTTATATTGATTTCATATTAGAAAAAAAAAATTTACATTGCACCGATAATTCTATGAAATTCCATACTTTTTCCGCAAAAAAAAGAGAATTTCTAAACTTAAATTTTCAATCAAAAAACATGAGTATTCAGTACCAATATAAAAACACATTCAGCTGAAATTTCCCAATTGTTATCAATTCCCCTGGAATAATTAAACTGAAATTCACACTTTCCCCTGATTTTCCATAAAATGTTCCATTTCACCACCGAAATCCCTCCAAATTACAATGACACATCGCAACAAAACTACTTAAAAACATCCCTGCCTATCACCAAACCACTGAACCCCCAAAACGAAAGAATATCGCGTAAGCATGTGTACACACCAATAGCTACATACATTGCCCCTTCAATTATTACCCAAGTACATACTTTATCAACACTCGTTTCACAAAGCGCAAGAAAGCATTGCCACAGGGTAGGTACATACAGCGCAAAACGAGTCTGAAAGTACTCGGAGGTGTGGTTTTTTCAAAGAAAACTAAAACAAATAAATGAAAATAAACCAGAATATGGAGGGTAGAGGAACAGCAAAAATATCATGAAAGAATAAGAAGTAGGAATGAGAGAGCGAGGTCTCGGGAGGAACTCAACTAAGAAAAACATGGTTGCAGTGGAATGAGTGAGGGCACAAGGGG
>NW_021680410.1:126507-159270 GCF_001412515.2 Diachasma alloeum
GGGGGGGGGGGGGGGGGGGGGGGGGGGGGGGGGGGGGGGGGGGGGGGGGGGGGGGGGGGGGGGGGGGGGGGGGGGATAACCGGAGAAAGAGAGAAACTCCAAAACCGTGGAATGAGGAGTGACGGGTGAGATAGCACTGGCTCGACGACTACACATACGGTAGTCGCAGATCGGCGAGCCAGACAAGGGCCCGAGCAAGCAAAATGGAGGGCAGGCAAGCGTGGAATATAAAAGGAAGAGAATTCATATCTCGTCAGGGGATCTTGCTGCTTTGCCGCTGAGAGACTGTTTTCGAGGGGTGAACCAAGTAGATGGCCCGGGGGGCAGGGGGGGGGGCAGGGGAAAGAGAACATCACGGCAATGGGTGTAACGATAAAGCCAGTTCAAGTNGGGGGGGGGGGGGGGGGGGGGAGCAGGGGAAAGAGAACATCACGGCAATGGGTGTAACGATAAAGCCAGTTCAAGTTGGTGCGACCGGGCGGGAGCGATGGGAGCGACTGGTCGTCGAATGAGGAGGGAAAATAACAGAGTCCGCGCGGACTCGAATACTTCCAGCCGACGAATCAGCGCGCAGTGCGGACCAATGCAAAACGATTTAGACACCAGCACTCTTGGGGTATACCGGCACCTCTTGGACGCTTGCTGAGGCTTGTATATCTCAAACCGTTGAACCACCCAAGGAGTGAGCCAGGGCTCTTTTGTCTATACTCTCGACAGCCGTCAATGCACTCTCTCGTGTGTTGTACGCACAATGCGGGTCAGGGATATGTGAATCGTGTATAAGCGGGTAAAAGGTATAGGTATAGGAGGGGNGGGGGGGGGGGGGGGGGGGGGGGTGCAGTAGGCTTCGGCGACAGGTGAAAGAATCTAATAAAAGGAGCATTCAATGGCATTAAGGAATGATGAATTAAATTGGAAGTGCACATTCAACGATGATTTTTGGTTCCGGGGGAAGGTTTCGTGAAATTCGAATTCATGTTGGGGATTTTTTTGGTTTTATTGGCTTATTAGGATTTTAAAAGGACGAAAATGATGTTATTTTGGAGCCCGTGCGCATGCGTGGGTATTAGTTTATAGCGTTTGCGTAGAAATGTTCTGAATTTATTGAAAGACGGGTTAAAAAAATTTTTCGATGTTCTCTTCAGCGAATTAAAAATCGTTGTTTTGATTTATAGAATAGTTTTCAAGAATTTCTTTTTTTTATGGGGAATTTCAGATATCTCTGGATATTATGTTGGAAATTCATTCGATCATAAGTTAAAATGGGTTTCAATGTCACACGGTCGGAGCTAGAAGATCATTACGATATCTGTATCCATTAATTTTATTTTTTTGATGATTTTTGAAAATTTTGAATTTTTATAAAAGTTCTCTGGAAGTGAATTTTCCGGTGGTAGCTGGAAATATGATGTTTCAAATTCGTTCGATTATGCATGAAAAAAAGGTTTTCTAATAACATTTCATTGCAGTTTCAAGATAATATAGATAGCATCATTGTTTCAGTTGATTTATAGAAGAAATATAATTTCTCTGTAATTTCTCAATGTTCACATTTTTAACAAAACTAAATTTACAACCCGAGTAAAGCAGCATTCAAATTAATCACCACTTTGTTACTGAAAAATACGGTAACTTGTTTGAATATTCAATGAAATTTCAATTTCCCGGTCCATACGTCAACGAAAATTGTTGAAAATAATGAAAATTCAGGCAATTATTTTACGGAATTCTCAATTTATTGAAAATTCAATCCAATTCACTATTCAATTTTCATAATGAAGTCTAAAATTCAAGCTGTCTTTGAAATATCAACTCCCCATAAAAAACTGAATTTTATTAATGAATAATGGGATCTCAAACCGAATTAAACCCCCCAACATTAAGAATTCAATTACAATCGTTACTGGAACTTGAACAAATGTCTAACAGTGTATAATGATTTCGTAAGTTAAGACAATGCAAAAATTTTCAGGGTTGACGAGCGAACCGAGCGAGGGGTCAAAGCCCCCGAGATTGGCGAACAAAGCGAGCGAAGGGTCGAAACCCCCGGGATTGGCGAGCGAAGCGAGCGAGGGGTCGAAGCCGCCGGGGTTGGGGAGCGAGGGGTCTAAACCCCCGGGGTTGGCGAGCGAAGCGAGCGAGGGGGCGAAGCCGCCGGGGTTGGCGAGCGAGGGGTCGAAACCCCCGGGGTTGGCGAGGGAAGCGAGCGAGGGGTCTAAACCCCCGGGGTTGGCGAGCGAAGCGAGCGAGGGGTCTAAACCCCCGGGGTTGGCGAGCGAAGCGAGCAGGGGGCGAGCCCCCCTAGTAAGTAAACAAAATAATACAAAACGATAAATGATACACATAAAAAGAAAATCATCTGCAAAATGACCATTCAAAAGGGTAAATAAAGACAAATTCGGCAAATTCCCACCAGTTTCGCTGATTCTCCAATTTCGCAGCTACAAAATTGCACAATTAAAAATTTAGCAATAATCCTCAATGATAAGTCATCAATATATCAAAGGCCTTGCCTCTTCGTGCGAATTATTAATTCTTAAAAAGCTGATGAGACAAAACAAACAATTCGGCAACTGTTTTATTCATTTAGCTGTTGCGGTATTTATTTCGCGCACTTCATGCCTTCTCCAATTTCTTGGTGTATTACCCTCTGTGAAGAAAAGTACGTGGCGCTTTCTAAAGTGTCGCGGTAAATGCGGTACGGTGAGCGTTTATCCTCAGCGACTTATTACCGGTGCCATCTAATCGTTTTCGTGGGATCTCCTGTGGCACGTTTATACGACTAACTGTTATCTATAACTGCTTTACTCGGGTTGTATATTTTTCACTATTATTCATTTTTTATTGGTCTTATCACGGTGTAGAAACACACTTCAAGAGCAATCACTTCAGTCATTGGGTTTATTTATATTTCTTCATCTGAGGTTTATTGAGGTTTTGTAGAGCTTTGGATTGTTTATCGAGTCTAATAACTGGGTTATCGGGGGATTAGTTGTAAAGGTGGTCACCTGATGCGTCAAGAGAAGTAGATTGTCGGGTGGATAGTGAATAATGGGAAAATGCTTTCAACTTCTTGTGGAAACTATTGGAGCTGAGAACATTAGATCTATTAGATGCCAGGAATGGTCGATTAAGGAGAATAGTGGAAATTTCATTGGAAAGTAAACGAAAAATCAAATAATGTGAGTTATTCTGGAGAAGGAAAACAGCTATGAATTATTTTGTGGCGGGAATCATTAATGAAGATCGTTACGATGTGCGAAAATAAATACAAAAAATAATCATGAAATTCTGTGTTTAAAAAGCTTAAATTCGTCCTGATTAACACAAAAGAAGACTATTAATGGATTTTAATTCTGTCTTCATTCTCTTTAATACACCTCAGTCTGTTCGAGTAATTTTCGGGCAGTCGACGCTAATGAGAGAAGAGATCAGTCGAAATAAAGGACCAAACACATTGAGGATATTCAAGTACTTTGGCTATTTTTTCTGCAGTGAAATGCTTTTCTACTTTTGTACTCGAACATTGGAGCTTTCATTTGAGCCCCATTTGACCCTAAGTGTCCGGAAATTTTATTATTATTTTATTATTCAAACTTTGCAGGTCTGAATTTGAATCTCGATGTTGAGCTGTTAGAAAACATTTTAAAAATCTGAAAAAATAATTGGAGAATTTACTTTTGGAAGAAGATTAATGAAATTAAAAAATATTAAATAAATTGCCATCAGTGCCAGCTTTTGTAATAAATAATTCAAGTTTCTGCATGCCCGGAACGAGAGCCCATTGTTTAAAAAAATGATAGAAGAATGATCAATGATCAATAATTTGTTTTTTCTCTCGTATACCCTTGCGGGTCTACGATTTTTTTAGTCTTTGAGAATTTATTTTTCCTCATTACACTTAACGACTCAATTGGAGTCTATTCACACCAGTTTAAACAGGTGCATCGAAATCCAACTATTTATATAAATGAAATTGTAGAAAATAAATACCAGATATCCGTAATTTCAATTAAGTTCCTCAGTAATTTATTCAATTAATTGAATCCTCAACCTTTAAATAGAGTGATTTTGCCATAAAACCCTGTGTATAAACAGTTTAAATTCTCTCCAATTAATTCAACAAAATCTCTATTACTATATTTAAACTGTTTCTCAATTCGTTTCAATCGACCTCAACCTATTCAACTAATTTTCTGTCACTCACCACAAAAACGAGAGAAAACAGTCAAAATAAAGAGCCAAGCGCGTCGACAATTCCTCACCCTATACTGAGAGAAAAACGACAAAGTTCTCACGCAAGTCTTACTTATTACAAAAAAATAGTTTTTGAAAATTATCAAAAAAGGATTTTTTGTGCCAAACATGCAGAGAGTGCGCCGGAATCAAAAATTTTTGTCGCAAAAATAGATTTAGTAGTTCAAAAAAAATTCCGTTCTCTGCACACGCAAGAAATGTCATTTCTAGCACTACTCCTTCGTTATTCGATGCGCCCATACGTATTTTGCTCCCGAAAAATCTTGGTTTTACGCGAAACAAGGGATAGTAGTTTTTCGTTTCGGCTCTCTAATAATCACAGACAAGAAATGAACCCTTAAATGAAACAATCCTATTTACTAAAGATGAAAGAAACGTGAAGTTGTTTTATATCGAAATATCTCGAAACTGCCTGACCGCTAATCCTTTATTCTGATTGGTCGATATGTGACACGAAGTTATTCACAAAAAAAAACACGCGGCATTTTCAAATTCTTCAGTGACATAATTTCAAATTATTCAGTGGTAAATTTTTTTTCACGTCATACATATAATATAATATATATATTTCACATTTATATATATATCATCGGTGAAATTAATAAATTCTGTCCTTTTATGGAGACCAATTATTTTAAAAAATTGGAANTCCTCAACCTTTAAATAGAGTGATTTTGCCATAAAACCCTGTGTATAAACAGTTTAAATTCTCTCCAATTAATTCAACAAAATCTCTATTACTATATTTAAACTGTTTCTCAATTCGTTTCAATCGACCTCAACCTATTCAACTAATTTTCTGTCACTCACCACAAAAACGAGAGAAAACAGTCAAAATAAAGAGCCAAGCGCGTCGACAATTCCTCACCCTATACTGAGAGAAAAACGACAAAGTTCTCACGCAAGTCTTACTTATTACAAAAAAATAGTTTTTGAAAATTATCAAAAAAGGATTTTTTGTGCCAAACATGCAGAGAGTGCGCCGGAATCAAAAATTTTTGTCGCAAAAATAGATTTAGTAGTTCAAAAAAAATTCCGTTCTCTGCACACGCAAGAAATGTCATTTCTAGCACTACTCCTTCGTTATTCGATGCGCCCATACGTATTTTGCTCCCGAAAAATCTTGGTTTTACGCGAAACAAGGGATAGTAGTTTTTCGTTTCGGCTCTCTAATAATCACAGACAAGAAATGAACCCTTAAATGAAACAATCCTATTTACTAAAGATGAAAGAAACGTGAAGTTGTTTTATATCGAAATATCTCGAAACTGCCTGACCGCTAATCCTTTATTCTGATTGGTCGATATGTGACACGAAGTTATTCACAAAAAAAAACACGCGGCATTTTCAAATTCTTCAGTGACATAATTTCAAATTATTCAGTGGTAAATTTTTTTTCACGTCATACATATAATATAATATATATATTTCACATTTATATATATATCATCGGTGAAATTAATAAATTCTGTCCTTTTATGGAGACCAATTATTTTAAAAAATTGGAAATAATTAATTGAAAATGAAAAATTCTTTGTAGATTCTTTTACTCTACTTCGCTATTCACTTTATTATTAGTCGAATTCTCTTTGATTCATTATCAATATTTATAAGGTATTCATGCACTGATAGAATGATTCATTTATTCCAAACGAGATTCGTTAACTATTAACGAATGAGCATTTGGTGGGACCGAATAGACCCTAACCTCCAACCAAATCCATTCGTTAACAATAACTAATCCGTTCTATCAGTGTGATAAAAGGAAATTCAATGAATTCCATTTCTTCATTTCAACAAATGAATAGATCGGCGCGCGCGAGAGCGCGCGCATAGATCTTGTAATAATGATATGATAGTAATCTTGTAACTTAGGGATAAAATATTTGTTGATAAATTTTCCTCTATACGAGATATTTTCATCCTGAAAAGGTACCGTCTGGTGTAAATTATCCGCCTCTTGAGCCGAATATTTCGTTGCTATCGAAAGCAGAACAATTATTCACATTTGAGACTTTCAAATTCGAACCAAACAAATTCTTCTTTGGCAATTTTCAACTAGCGATTTTGCTGGCCCAAACAAGACTTCTTTGACAACGTGTTTATCTTTCTCTCCGTGTAACCAACCGCGTCTCAACAACGAACCTGTCAATCGGATGTAGAACCCCCTCGACCGCTAAAAATTAAACCATCCGTCATAAATTTCAAAAAACCGTTACAGGGTCTTGAGAGGCTAGACGCGAGTAATTTTGCCATTATCGCTAATCTGCTTGATACGATAATCTATAACCACCTCTCACCTCCACCCCCCCNCCCCCCCTCCCCCCCCCCCCCCCCCCCCTTCCGGGCCGCTCCACACGTGCTCAAGCCCAGACTTAACGTTAATCTCGATACCCGAAGCTCAGCACGCACCGCTCCATGGGTTGCAATACGTATATGATCAGCCATGTGTTTCAATGCATGTTCATACATTTACGCCTCAATGTATGAAGGGAGCTGTAGTCAGGGGGTATGTGTGTAGTTAACACGAGAGGGCAAAGCGAAACACACGGTCGAACGCCCCGCGGTTGCCATTACGAGGTATAAGTGGACGCGCCGCAGCACACATTGGGATCGTTCTCACTCGCTCTAGAAAGAGACGGGGGTTATGCAGAAAATGCCTGCATGTGTACGGGGGGATTGCGTTGAATGTCGGTATAGCAGAGTGAACGAGAGTTGGCTATTTCGAGTTTAGTGGCGGTTGCGTTGCTGCTTCACTCCCACAGCTGCCTCTGCCCCCCTGCACCCCTCAACTTAGGGGGGAGGGGGTGTGTGGAGGGGGAGGGGGAGGGTGCCTGCGGGGGTCATTGCCGGGGCTGCGGTTCTGGATGGTGTGGGCAGTGGATAGTGAGCACGCGGTTCTGCTGGCTGTCGAGGTCATAACCACTGGACGCTCTGACGGTCAGCCAGTCAGCCGAGCTGGATAGACCAGTGCTAATAAACGTCAGGGGACTAGATAAAACTTTGACCTCTGACTGGAACTTGTTATCTACTGGGAGACCCGTTGTTTAGGGCTGTAGCCGGGGAAAACGAGCTTTGTTCGCGACTTGTGGGGTCAAATTGAGACTTGGGAAGTCTCCAATTTCATTTTTGTTTTGTTTTGTGGAGAGTCGACAGCATGCGGCTAATTGCAGGGGCGAATCAAATAGACATGACGGTTAATAGTGAAGTTTATAAAGTGAGGAGGTCAATATGGCAGTCATGGTGGAGAGCATTATTTATATCGATTATTTTACACTGTTAGAAATTTTTTGAAATTTCATGGAAGATTTTGTAGTCAGTCTCAGGAAAGTGATATTCAATCGGATTTAGGGAAAAAATGTTTATGAAATTTCAAGTTTTAAGTAGAATTTACGGAAATTCATGAGTTTTCAGTGGAAGTGAGATGGAAATTTCACAACTCGATTGAATTTTCAGTGAAACATGACATGAATTTTCAATTTTTCCCTGAATTTTCCAGATTTTTCTGAATTTTCGCAGAATAATTTACCTGAATAAATCAAGTATTTCATTGATTTCCAGATCTTTTCACGATAAAATCAATGGAATATTTGATTTTTCAATGACAAGATTTCCTGAAATTTCAGGGGAACTTGGACAGGATAACAGTTTCCTGAATTTGGCACGGAAAATTCAGACAAAAATTTCTAACAGCGTAACTATATTATCAAGTCATCTAGATTAGTAGTCTACAAATGGTTGTACACTGTTGGAAAATTACGCTTGAAATTTCAAGTGAAAAAGCTTGAAATTTTTAACAACGACAATATTACACGAAATTTCCGTATACCTACTCATTGACGAATCAGTTAATTTCTTGAATATTCAAGTAATTCTCGATTTTCAAGTCCATACGGCACTGAAACCCCTTGAAAATTTTAAAAACTCAGGCAACAACTTTTCTTAATTTTCAATCTATTGAAAATTGAATTGTAGTGATGTTCAATTTTCCCGATGAGCTTGAAAATTCAAGTTTTCATTGAAAAATCAAAGATTGCTTAACATGAACAATCCAAGTTTCATAATTTTCCAAGACGAATGAGAAATTTAATGAACGCTCTCATTTGAAATTGAATTCAACCTCACAACATTGAAAAATCTGGCGACATTGTGACTGACATTTCAAGAAATTTATGACAGTGTAGGTGATTTCGAATTTATTTCATCGTAAAATGACACCATGATCTCCGGGGTTCCTAACCCCTTCGAATATTCAGAAACAAAAGGTGATGTTTCAGTCCCAAACTCGACTTACGGAATCTCATTATTTTTCCGGTGATATTTCAGTTCAATGAATGGAATAATTTTTCCTCTAGTTATGTAGAATGAAAAGGTCTATTGGAGACCTCACTCCTCTCCATCCACTTGCCCTGTATTTCCACCAACCCCAGTCAGACATTTCGTCGAGGCGGAGCGCGTGCTAACATGTTTACATAAAAAACTACGTACATACGTGATGTTTCATCACTCTGACTGCTAGCCAAAACACAAGACCCCAGCGTTTGAAGTTTTTTAATTTGCTTTGCGCTTTGACTCACCAAAGCGATAAAACTGGTTCCACAAAACTGAATAAACAATGACACCCCCCGGGTTGACATGTATCAAATTTCCCCGAATATACTTTAATATGCACTAAAATAGACTCTTACGAAATTGTTTAAAAAATTTGGTGGAAATTTCAAGGAATTTCATAATTAAACACTTACAATTTGTTGGAAAAAATTATGAAAACTGTGATTTTCACAAAAATCGTTGTAAGTAAATTTTTGAATTTGGAATTCCATTGAAGTTTTGGAATAGTTTTGGAATTTTATAATTTTGCTTCCGAATGGAAGCTTTGCCTTCCTCAGTTACAAAAGAGGTCTTTCGACATTTTCTCTCCAAATCAGTTATTTCACAGATAAATGGCTAGATACCAAGCATCGAATTCGATTTTTGAGTCTATACCACTTCGTTTATACGCTGTTGGAAATTTTTGTCTGAATTTTCTGTTCAAAATTCCGGAAATTTTTATCGTGTTCCAATTCAACTGAAATTCATTTTTAATTGAATTGTTCTCTCCCTTCATTTCGTGGACCTTGTAGCCCCGCCGTGGCGAGGTTACGGAGCCTCTACATCCTGAACAATCGATGAAATTTCAATTTTTACCGACCCCTGAAAGCCAGCCTATTCAGCATCGCCCCTGTCGACCTCCACCATCACCGGATATATCCCTCACCAAACGTTGTAAATGTGAATATCACTATTGTATCGTTATAGTAGCAGGCAATGGTCTACGGTTATAAGCCATTACCCCGAGAAACTCTGTGGCCCAGACACTCCAGTGTTTCATTGGTATATACGCAAGAGAACAGGGTGGCAGATAACATAGCAGGATGACACCGAGGCTCTTTGGTGTACTAGAGGGTACGGGGATTGGTGAGTGGCCCGAGAGAAGTGGAGAGTGGCAAACGCCTACAGACACACGACAGTGTGGCGCTAGCCTTTACCCTATTCTCTCATATACATAAACCCCATCTGTACATAGTTGCACACCTTACACCCAACACAAATACACTGGAACACGTTTCAAGCCACAGTGGAACGTCCATAACTGGAGTCTCTCAGTGCATTAGGACTGGGTTACGACAGTAAATTTTCACTACCGCGCGGATGTTCTAATGGCCGGGAATGCAGTTGGTTTCAGTGGCCCCCACGTTGAGTAGTGCCACACGGCTTTAGTCTGCCTCACTCCTGTGTACATTCACTATCTAGATATACACGATGCCATTTACTTTCCTCGTTCACTCGCTGTTTTCGACTATCGCATTCTCTCTTATTCAGCCAAGTAAGTTGTTCGCGGTTACGCGGTGGAAATACCGGTGCCACCACGTCGAGGATCCCTTTAATATCGTCCAAGCATCCCTCGTACCCCACCCCCCCCCCCCCCCCCCCCCCCCCCCCCCCCCCCCCCCCCCCCCCCCCCCCCCCCCCCCCCCNCCGCCCCCCCCCCCCCCTCCCCCACCCGTAGTCCACCAATTTAAATGTACATCTACTCTATCTGTGTAGTTAACCCTTACGCCTACATAAAGGAGAACGCTTCTCCATCAAATTTTGCTTTACCGGGGGAAATTCTCACTACTCTCGGCGAGCTATCTTACTCTCTTCATGGAATACTCATCCCATTCGTGACTGCTCGACCGTGCAAATGTGGTCGGCCGAAGGAGAATCAGTAAGTAGGGGGGCGGAGTTTTGTGGGCAAGGTTATAAGCACATGAAAGCCGGGTTTCTCAATCCCCCCCCCCCTGTGTTACCATCAAATTCAATTTTACTCAGTGGTAAATATTTTTGGCTTGGATTGTTTTTGCGAGGTGAAGGTTCAGGAAGGTTTTCGGGATTTTTATCAGTGATGACAATTTTACGGTCAATTTTGTACAGTGGTAACAATTTTTGTCCGAAATTTCCGGTGCACTTTTTGGAAATTTTTGTCGGGTTTAATTAGCAGTGAAATTGCAGGGAATTTCGTCATTGAGCATTCAGAATTTCGGGGAGAACAGAGAACTGTAAATTCGGTTCCATTTTTTCCTGAAAGTGAATAGAAAACCAGAAAATTCCGTCCAGTGACACTAAATGCGATTTAGGGGGGGGGGGACCATGAAATTTCAGGTTTCATTGAAAGTTCCAAGTAATTTGGCACTGAACATTCGTATGGGATTGAAAATTAAAATAAATTGAGGAATTTTCTTCCTTAGGCTGCTTAAAATTCCGGAATTTAACAGAATTTTCAGCGAACCCTGAAATTAAATGATTTTTTCCCCCAAATCGCATTTAGTGTCACTGTCCGTAAAATTAGTAGTCAATTGTCCATGAAATGTCTTTTTTTTTCTAACTGTGTATTTGATTCCAGCAATTGATGGAGACGATCAAGTTCAGGTCAATTATTGCACAATAAATTTAAATTAATGGATTATATATTAATGGATAATATTCATCTTTTGAAAGAAATGAGAAATTTCATGATTTTAATAAAGTATTAATTAATTAAAAGATTCAAATAGAATTAGAATTTCGAGAGAAAAAATTCCAAATCGCCCCAGCCAGGATACGAACCCGGGTCTCCCAGTTACGCGCCGGGCACTCTACCAACTAAGCTACCGGGAACCACGGAAATTCCTCTCTCAAACACCGCCTACCGCCATTAGGCAACTAATAAATTCAAATAGAATTAGAATGTACTTAATACTTAATTAAAATCATAATATTAATGATTTTAATTCATGTATTATTCACTTGTTAATGTCATTTGAAATTTCATGAATTTCATTTTGACAATTTTTCTGAAAGATGATTTTTCTCAAAGACATGACACAGAAGTGTCACCGCATTAGTCAAGAATTCCCCCCGCGGAATTCTTCCGCTCCGGTATTTTGACATACCCGCCGATGCGATACGGAAAACAGACGGACTTTGTTATACGATAATACCGAGTAAAAAAGCGCGGTAGAGTCTGATGAGTACCCGCGACGCCTGGACAAAGGGTATGGAGTTGAGAGGGATGCACATAGGGGAATGTGCTCTTAAGCTTTGTTTTTCTCCTGCGTTCGAGGAGGTTTAAAGGAGTGGGAGACTGGGTATAGGTCAAAGCCTAGGGGGAGAGCGAAGAGTGGAAAGAGCGAAGGAAGAGCCGTATGTGGCCAATAGTTTTGCCTCCAGTGTGTGGTAGTGATGGCGCGGCGAGAATATTTCCTCTGTTCGTTGTACTGTGAATTTTGTCCGCGCGGACTCGACGTTCCCACGTCCCAATGCGTACAGACAGGCCGGATCCGCCGCGATTGGTCGATTCCCCCTCACCATTGGCTGTTTTTAAAAGCAACCGCCGGCGTACGTAGGAGCGAGGGCGGTCTTACTTAAGAACATCGCTGGGTTATTCGATAAGTTGAATTATTCTCGGCTGTCATTGGTTATTTCGAGTCCGCGCGGACTCGTCGACAAACTGGCGGAGGGGAGCAACTATATTTACCCCACGGTAAGGTCGTCGTCGGGGTGGAAAACGCTCAAATGGGGTGGTTTAACGCGAACCTCGGTGCCAGAAGGACTCATGAGCTTCGCCTACTTCTACTATATCCCCCTCTCGTTCTTCCGCCCCTTCTTCTCTGGTTCTCTGTTAACCCCTCGTCGACCCACACCATTTGACAAGGGGTTGGGGGGAGGGGAGCGGCGACGTTTCCATCTCACTTCCTCTCGAACCCTCCACCCCCCCCCCNCCCCCCCCCCCGGCCTTGCCGGCCTGACTCCACTAACCGTAGCACCGAAACAACGTAACGACGAGCGAAATTAGGTAATTCGGGCTCGTAATAATGCGAGCCCCGCCCGGTAATGAATCGCGCCCGTGCAATGTGGAAATTAGGGGCTGCTGACCTTATACCCGCACTGTCTTGTTCACTACTTCATTCTATTATACATACACGACGGTAGTCACTTCCGCTTGTTTTTTCTTTTGTCACGGGAATGTTTGTTGGTTTTTCAGGGCTTTTTTTCGGTATTTGGTGGAGAGTAGGGGAAGGGGTGGGAGTTTTTGGGTGGCGTTTTGGGGTGCAGCTGTTGAAATTTTCCATCGCGTTTTCTGTAACAAGTGCGGAGAGGGATGTTTTCCGGGTGGAGGTACAAATACTATTTTTGATAGTCTGTAAAAGGTCGATTTACGGTCACTTCGTGTCTGTGAAACGTAGTGATGCCGCGAGACGCGAGAGAAACGAGACGAGACGAGAAGAGTCATTCGAGACAATGACAGAAACGAGACCAGAAAAGCCGGTCGAGAACGAGAGAAACGAGAGGCGAGACGAGAGTCGAGAGAGCCTCCCACTCTCTGCCCCTCTGTGTATTTTTTTTCGTGCAAATTGGATTATAGATTCGAGATAAGACGAGACGAGACGAAACGAGAGAATATCTCAGTTCTCGACGAGACGAGAGAAGAAATTGCTCTCGTATTTCGATACGAGACGAGACGGGAAGATGCAGTTCTCGTCTCGTCTTGTCTCGTGTCGCCTCGTGTTGTCTCGTCTCTTGTGACGAAAATAGTTATTTCGGTCCGGCGGACGCAAAGTATACATTTCCCTTCCGCTTAGTGATGTCGCGAGACATTTCACGAGACATCGCGAGACTACTTCAAATCTCATTTAGTATTGTATTGAGAATTTCTATTTTATTATTTCTGATTAGTTGTTCTTCAACAAAGAACAGAGACGTTTTGACGCGTCAAGAGATCGTTTAATTAATTAATTAATTTATTAATTATTTATTTATTTATTAAGATATTTTTTCAATATTCTTTCGAAGTTTTTCTCTGTTCATTGATCGTTGGAATATGGGACTGGTTGGTTGATCAATTTGTTGTAAATGATCGAATTATTTTTCTTATTTTTCATTTGATATTCGTAAATTTTATCCATTTTCTTGACATTTTGAGATCTTTTTTTTTCTTTATTCAGCAATTAGAGATCTAATACACGATATATTAGCTACAAATGATATTTGTAATTTGACATTGTATTATATGCAAGTGATACAGCTTTTCCAGTTTTATTCTCCATAAAAAATTTTAGCTCGCTTTCTTTAAAGAATTTGTTTATAGCTTTCATCACTATAGGATTTAATAAATATACTATGTTTAACATAACAGGAGATAGTTGGGTGTGTTTCACTATTTTCATCATTATTTTTCTTCATTGTTCCTGATACCTGTGACATTGCCACACGATGACCATCTTGAGATTATCTTTTCCAACGAAATCGCCCGATTGCAAATAAAATTAATTGCACGACGAAACCAATGAAAGCTGCAAATTTCAGTCAACTTATAATTTAACTTATCAACTTTCCGTGGTATCATTTATTGAATGGGGTGCGCCGTCCATCGACGTTTTCATCCTCTCGTAAGATTGCAAGAGCTCACTATCGATGACAAAGACTGCTATTCACCCTCCCACCGGACAATGCCGACGCTTTCACCAGTAGTCCAGATACTTATGCTCCAAGACCCCCCCACAAAAAGGATTTAAAAAAGTTCCAGAGGGGATATAAAGCCCAACGCCACCCCACCGTCTTGTCCCCCTTTTATTTCGATATTACCTCTGTTTTTAACGTCTTCCTCACGCGAGAATCCATTTCCCCGATCCCCGGCCCCGAAAAATCCGAAATACCCCCGGACGAAGAGAGCAAGCGGAAGGGACCGGAGCGTTATTAAATTGAAATCGATCGAGAAGTACTGTAGAAAGGATAACGAGCTGTGCCAGCAGGGCTCACACAGAGAGGGTGGACGAGAAAGCGCAGAGGAAAAAAGCAATTTCCTCGTTTAGCAAAGGAAGAGCGAAAACGATGAAAAAAAAAACGAGAAAATAGACGAGTGAAGGGGCGACTATCCCTCCCTGGAAAAAATATATGCAAAAAAAAACAGACGAGGATGGTTTGAGCACCTCTGTTGCGTGTACGTGTGTGGCGGGAGGAGTGTCTTGTCGTTCCGCTTTTTTCCCTCCTCGTCGTACCCTACTACATCCACACCACTTTTTCCGCCGCCCCGGTACACAGAGGAGAAGAGAGGGCCTCGGCAAAAGCTCTCCCCCACATCCGGATCACACAGTGCATGAGAGTGCAGCGCTCTCTGCACGACCACCGACCAAACTTTTTATCCCCCCCTCTCCGCCGCCCACTGGGGGTCCCTCTTGCCCGCCAGCCTAGCTACATAACCTCTCTTGGCGTGCGCTGTTCTCTCCGTTTCCCCATTTTATCATCCCCCCCCCCTCCCCCCGCCCCCCCCCTCCCCCCACCTTTTTTCTTCTCTGAATCTCATCCCTCCCACCCCCTCGCGCTTCTGGTTGCGCCCCCAAAAAAAGTTTATCGCAAAATGGCTGCCCGTATTTACGTGATTCAGGGGCGGAGGCTTTTTCCACCACCCCGTGAAAGGTGGATGGGTGTAGTGACGGTGGTGCAGCCCCGCGGAACGACCCAACTGCCGCGAGAGCTTTTGCATAATAAAACAGCCAGCGTTCGCCTCTGCATACTCTACTCAACTTCCCCTACGCTCCTTTTTTCCTCTTCGGTCTCCACCAGCTCGCCACCCCTCCCATCCGCGAGCTTTTTTCTCTATTTCTGTCTTTCATCCTCTACTGGTGGAGCTATTGGCAAAGTTTAAGCTCGTATATCTGTATATGGCGACGAATTTAACAAAGATAGCACCGTAAATTCGTATATTCGAGGGGCTTTTTTTCTATTGTCGACTGCACAGCGCTAACGATCAAGTGACAACTTTAGAATTTATTTTTATGCGAGGACGCGGGGGTTGTGTCGTCTCGAATTTTTTGGAGCGACAGGGCGGGGGAGGGAGGGTTGGGAAATTCGGGGGAACTATTTTGGATTTTTCGGATAGTGCTGGAGGAAATTTAAGTTTCGGGAAGGGGTAAGAGTTGTTTTGAGGAGAACGAGAGTGAATTTGATTTGGAGGTGAAAAATCGTGATTTTTACGATTTCAGTGAATTTTTGTTAACGAGTAATTGAATTGAAATGGAGAGTTTTTAATGATTTTTTCAGGAAATTAGGAAGTTCTGTGACGTTCTGTTCAATGACGAAATTCTGTGAAATTTCAGTGGAACTGTGGGTTGATAAAAATTAGTTATAATTTTTAGGAGAGCGATGTTGAATTTAATTTAGGGGAGCAAAATTTATTGAATTTCTTTACTTTCTAGTAGTAGAACGAAGAGAATTCCTAGTTAAGAAGAGAATTCCTATTAACTTCTATTTTTCAAGAATTATTTAGACTGAAATTGATAATTTCCATTGATCCCTTCATCCAACTATGAATTTTCAGCTTTGAAATGTCAGTAGAACTGTCCCTTGACAGAAATTTTCAAAAAATTCGTTTAGTAACAATTTCCAGAAGAGCACCAATACATTTCATCTGGGGAAAAAAGCAAAAATCATGAAATTTCACATTTCAGTGGAAATTCGCTGAAATTCCTTCCTTTCTAGCAGCAAAAAAAGAAAATTCCTATTAGCTTCCATTTTTTTTACAATAATACGACTGAAATTGACAATTTCGATTGATCCTTTCATCAAACTGAATTTTTCAATAACGAAATTCCTTGAAATTCCAAGAATAAACCAAAAATTTCAGTCAATCATTTTTGACAATATTAGGAATAAAATTCCCAACGTGTCTCTAAAATTCTTCCGGTTTTTCTCTCATTGTCTTTCGTATGCTACTGGAATATGTTATTATAAAGTTTTTGTTTCCCATGAATTTCTTTTATTGTCATTCGACCCTTCATTTCAACGCACAGATAGGTGTCTGTATACATAATACGTACGCAAGAGGCGAACCCGTCTCATCCTCTCCAGCCATTTCCATTCCACTAAAAACCTCTCGTCTCTTCTCTCACCTCTGCACTCCGAAGAAAGACTCTTATTTCCCTAAAATCTCGAGGGATTTCTCGAGGGGGATCTCGCACTTCCCTCCAGGGATATTATGAGATTGCGAGAAGTTTTCACTCTCGCGTTCAAATCCCACCCTCTTCTCTTCCACCCTTCTATTTCATTTTTTTTCCACGTCGAGTCTCGTCCACATTCAACTTTACTCTATATGCTACTCTGTCAGGGCAGATGTGGAAGTTAGAGTTTTAGGGGCAAAAATTTTATTCAATAATAATAATATTCATGAATTCGGTTAAACAATAAAATCGAAAAATCTTGAAAAAAAAATTCATCCGGAGGAGAATAAAAATGAAATGTAAAAATATTGTTAGGAATATTCCTAGAGGATTCAATTATGCATTACTTAATGATTGGATAGAGAAATATTTTTTGTTCTAGTGGTGACCATAGGGGCACAACGGGGTAAAATGTTATGGAATTTCCGTTACACTTTTTGGAATCGAAAAAATAATACTTTATGTGAAGATTTCAAATGTCTTGAAATGAGACTTTCGAAAATTTTAATGTAAAGCCTGAAAGTCTTGAGTTTAAAGTTTCAAAAGTGTCAACTTGAGACGTTGAGATCTCAATTTAAATCGTCGGAAGTCTCACGTTGAGACTTTGGAAGGTCTCAGTTTGAGACTTTCATAGACTCAAATACTTTGGAATGCTTCAAGTTGACTTTTTCGGAACTAAACTGGAAATTGTTCATCAAATGGCGTTCAGAAAGACTTTTACAAAGTCAATGAGTCAAGGATTGATTGGCCTTGCGGTCATAATAATTAAAAAAGGCCAATCAATCTTATTTACATTTTAAATAAAACAATATATTTTTTTTACATTTTAAAAACTCAATTTGAGACTTGAAAGTTTTCATTTGAAACATTTGAAAATCCCAATTTGAGATTTTTGTGTTTCAAATTCAGCTCAGAAGCCTCAAAACGAAGTTTTTTTTAAGTATATTTGTATCGCATTATAGTTTCACCGACATATGGAGAAATTTCGTTATTGAAGATTCAAAAATTCACGGAAAAATCTACGAAAAGTGTGAGTTTAGTTGAATTATTCCATGAAATATAATAAACATCAGGAAAATTCAGGTAAATATATTCTTCAGTTTTGAATTATTCGGAAATTCACATAAGTTGAGCAGTTTTCCTCTCCTGACGAAATGATTTCTTCACAGAAGTCAAATTTAATCTAACTCTTTAAAATTATTAGGAAATTATGGAGGAAATTTCAATTTTAGTATTTGCAGTATTTCATTTCCTCACATTATTAAAAATGAAATCATTCTTCAACAATTAATAGAAATCAGAAAACTTCACGTAAATACATTCTTGAATTTTCAATTAATTGAAAATTCTGTGTAATTTGCTACTGAATATTGATGTTTTTCTAATTCAAGTAAGTTCGGGAATTCTCGTCTCCTCATTCCTCAGAAATTTCGAATTTCCTTGAATTTCCAATGAAGTCCGCAATTTCGCGATTTCTCCCCGCACGGAGAGAAATATTCAGTAAAAATTACGGAACAATTCACGTAATCCGCAATGGGGAATTGTTTTCCGGCAATTTTTATAGGAATGGAAGAGAAGAAATCTGAAACGTTCAGTGAATTTTCAGGTTCATCACCGAACAAAGTACGAAATTGTCACGTAATTTTTCCCGAAGAAGTAAAATCTTACAGAAACTTGCCGACCTATTACGCCGCCAAAATAAAAAATTCTTGCACGTTCAACAATTTTTATGAAGCTGGTGAGTTATTTCTACGTTTCGTTCCGTAAAATTTCTCATTCGTTGGGGAAAAATTACGGAGCGACAAATCGCAGAATTTACGTGGCGATTCGTGAAACTTCAGTTCCTCCTCACACTTTTTATTGAATTTTACTTCGCCCGCGGATTCCGTTTCGAACCGTAATGTTTACGTTTTTTTCGGGCAATTTTTATTGCATTTTTCTCTCCGTGCGGAACTCAAATCAATATATTTCTCCCGAAAAGTCCCAGTCGACTACCCCCGCAATGTCAATATTCCTCCAAAAGTCCAGGTCGAAACAGATCAATTTATCTAATGAAATTGATATCAATATATACGTAACACAGACATACTGAAAGAGGGTATAAACGAGACCACAAATGCCTGGTATATAACGTTATCCGGTTGATAGCCGTTTTGGTTCTCCACAGCACGAATATACACGGTACAGCATCCACCCCCTGTTCAGCAACGGTACATAACACTGCTGGCGCGCTGAAACTTTCAGTAATTACTGTAATTAGTCCAATTAACGGAGTCGGTGGAGCGCGCGCGCCAACGCTGCCGTTTCGATCCTTTTTCTTCCCCCCGTTATACATCACTCACTCCCTCCCCCCCCCCTCCCCCACCGAAAACTCACCCCCTTGGGCTCACCACCACTCGTAAACTCCAGTCTCTCGCAATTCCACGCGAATATCAAGGGAAATGGAAAGGCGTTAAAGAGAGAGGCGTAACGTAGATCCTTGGGTACAAGGGTGAAGGTGTTGGAGAGGTCGCTTGCAGCACGCATATTCGAGTGAAAAGCACTCTTACACTCACTTCCACTCTCACGACGCGACAAAACTTATCCCAATGCTACTGTCGGGGCGTGTTTGGGATTTGTGTTTCATGGAATGGCTGGGTTCACTGTATTCTGTGTACATTAGCGCGTCAAACTTGCATGCCGCTGCGTGTATCGGGGGATGTATACACAAGGTTGCTTCGAGGGGTAGGGGGAGGGGGGGGGGTCGTAGGTTTTGATAGTGGGGATGAATAAATGATAGGGCTGAGGTGTCTCAGTGCAGTTGATACATCTGGCATTACGGGGGCAGACGTTGTTCAAATTTTTGAATGAAGTTTTCGGGGGATTAGTGACTGAAGTCATGTCTTTTCAACTTGGAGACATTTCAACTACGGTGGTTACTCCCTAACAGTTCGGCCTCTGGGGCCAGAATTCAAGGAATTAAATGTTCGGGAAGCCCGAAGTCAGATGGAGGCGGAGCTGGGGAAAACATACTTTTAGCAATGAGAATGAACTAGTGCCTTTTAAAAAAAACACTTTTAGCAAGCCACTATTACTTTTTTGGGCACAAGAGTTGAGAACAAATATTGTTCACATATGACAATATGTGGATTTATCAGTGGATATATGTTCTTCTTATAAACCAAATAGGGAACGACATTCTCTCATAATTGTTTAAACTTGAGAGTCACTAATTGGCGATTAGTTTACATAAAAACACGATACTGTACATCAATTTTTTACAGACTAATTTTTATACATGTATATTGTATAGAGTGTAAATAATTTTGTTGTCTGAATAAAAACATTGTTAAAAAAAACGACGGAGCTGGGAAAGAGATAAATAGAGAAAGAATCTACATATTTCACTCTCACATGCCGAGAGTAATTTTACTGCGCAGTCCCGTTGCGCAGAGGGACACACAGATTTGGGTACACACGTTTACGTTGTCGATGGTGGGGGAAAGCAACTTCTCTGACTGAAATGTTAGGGAACCGAAATGTTAGGAAGTAATCACTATACGACATTTTAACTGATTAATTTTAACTACGACGTTTCGACTACAACATATCAACAAGTTTTTGTGGAATGACTATATTTTTAGGAATTAGCCATAATTTTTTCAATTTTAATTTTTTTATTCTTTGCTTTTCAACAGACAACGTAATGCAACTCAATTTAACGACTGAATTAATACATTAATGATTAATATCATACAAAGACTCAATTTGTTTTTATATTAATAATTATAAGAGATGAATAATTTAGTATTAAGTGGCTTTTTTAAAAGATTTACCATGCTTTAATATTTGGTTTGAATTGTTGACGTTTTGAGAGATTTAGGGAATTCAGTCTTTTCAACTAGGCGACATTTCAATCAACGACAATAATTAATAATAATTTTATTCGTTTGGCGTGTATTTAAATCCGAGCAGTTGAAATGTCTAGTTGAAAAGACATTTTCAACTAGATTCGGTATCACGTGACGATGGAATTCATTCGAAGTCATCCACGAAATCATTGGAACATGTGATTTGTTATTATGTAGAAATTTCTTGAAATCGCACTGAAGTCATTCTCAGTCAATTATTCAATTTGTAGTCAATGATTGAATCCAAGAAATGAAATAGAAAACTATCAGAAATATCTGCACCTCCAATATTAGATGATGAGGGGAAATCGGAAGTTGACCAATGATTTTGAGAGGAATAAAAAACAGTATATTTCGATATGACTCAGGCGAAATTTTCGTGAGTGTGAAGTTGGCAGCCCCAGGTGAAGCCGAGGGTAATTGAAATGCCCATCCCCCAATTGTGTATAAAACTTTTTTATCAGCCCCTCAGAAGAATTAATTCAAATAATTCTAAGGAGAAGGATCAATGAATAATCGAACAACCCATTCTCCGGAATTTTCACCTGTAGAAGGTGAGAAACGGAATAACAGCCCAACCCAATGGATCGTGAAAATGATGAACAGTCGCAACGAGAATACTGTTTGACGATCAGTGTCTTGATGGACAGCATATCAATCGTCGATTGCCGACAGGCAATCGAGCTCGGTGGCTAATGGAATCGAACATGTAGATGACGAGGTGGGTTACGGTTGCGTTCACACGCGAATCATTTTCATCGTTTCTTCTTTTCCCTGTTATACGTGTCAATGGGTTTATGTTGACGATATAAATAATTCACGCTGATCGACTACTTTATTTGTTTTCCCTTTTCTATTTGAGTGCAATAGCATTTCATGATAGGGACGCAAATACCATTCCAATTAATTATAATTGCCCTGAATTCACATTAGGGATATTCAAGTATCTTTACAGTTCGGTACAGATCACACACTTTGGAAATGATTTCAGACATTTTCCATTCTTTAAAGTTGCGTATCGCCGAAACTATATACTATAGAATTATTTATAAAATTACTAGGGGGCTCCACCCCCTGCTCGCTTCGCTCGGCAACCCGGGGGGGGCTTGACCCCCCCGCTCGCTTCGCTCGCTCCCCTCCCCTTCCGGGTGACGAGGGGGGGGGGTAGAGGATTTTTTCCACAACTCCCTTCACCATCATCCTTTTTCCCAATAACGAGAATATTATAAACATTATCTACGAAAAACATGGGGACAATCGTAAGAAAAACCTGTATTGTACGTATACACCTTAAAAAAAATTCTGAATTCCTCAACTTGATGCTCAAGAATTCACTCTGACGTAGCACCCATTGATACGAATGGAATTTTTCGCTTTCACTTTCTAATGAATCACTGTTTTCTACCGTCTATAACTTTCCTCACTAATAACCAAAATAATTACCCACACCACATTTCACTCTCAAAAGATTCCTGTAACTGTCAAAATCATTAAAATGACATTAAATTTTCTTCTACAGAAATCCATAGAAATCTACTCTGGGTCCTTGTATATTTTAATCACAATCTCTTGCACTTTTTTCGTTCATCTCATTCACAATCTTCTTCATTTCCCGTCCCCTCTTTTTTCTCCCTTGTTCCGCCCACATGACGCTGTCTGCAGAAAATAAGAATAGAGAAGAATAAAATAAAGACAAAAGGAGATTGCGGCGGGGGCGGGGGGGGGGGGGGGTGACTGACTGAAGGACGAATAAGAAGTTTAAAAAGGGAAGGCGAAAAAAGGGCAGCGAGCCCAGGCCAGTGGGATGAAAAGAGCTGAATAACTTCGGGATAAAAGCGGAATAAATCTTTTTATTATCCCTACTCTAATACACGCTTATACTCCAGCCTTCCATCTTTCACAAACTCTCTGTTTCCTCCTCCTACTCCCCTCCTTGGTAGAAGTATATATTCTAGGTACCTAACCTGACCTAATCTTCTCATCCGACGGAAGCTCTAGTATATGCACTCATTTCTTCCCTTTTCATTTCATTCTTTTAGTTCTCGGTTGCACACCCTCGAGACGACCCTCTCGTCTGGACCCTGGCCCTCCTCACGGTACGTCTCCAGAATATAATTAAAATACTCAGGCGCACAACGCTGGGGATACTTTCTAATTATACTGGAGTGCCTGTAGACTTTTATAATCAAGCAAAAATATTTTTCCTCCGTGAGGAATGGAGAGAAAAATCTTAAAATGCATTTAGATTACATTGGTGAGAATTTTTGCGGGGAAATTCCAGGAAATTTGCGTGTGTAAGATTTTTTCACTAGGAGCTTGATAATGAGGAGAATAACATTTCATTTTTAGGTATCACTGGCCGTGGATGAGATTTAATGAATCGTGGAATAGAGTAAAATGCATTTTATGTTAGTATATGCTGAGGGAGATGTATTATTTAATTTGTAATGGGAAAATAGTCATATTAGATAAAGTAGTATTAAAATTTTCATCTTAGCATTCGATTAATTTTCAGTGTTTTATTTGTTTGTTTGTTGTATTTCGTTATTTATTTATTTTTGATCGTTCTTAATTAATCAATTTGATTTAATAAGATCGCTGTTAAAATTTTCTGTCAATATTTCTATCAATTTCCAGGGAATGATTGAGAATAAAATTTTGTTTTCAGGTATCAGTGCTCGTGGTAGAGATAGAATGAATCGTGGAATTGAGTGGTATCTATTTTATGATAGTATATGCTGAGGTAGAAGAATTATCTTATTTGTAATGGGAAAATAGTCATATTAGACAAAGTATTATTAAAATTTTCGTCTCAACATTCGATTAATTTTCATTGCTGTTTTATTTGTTTGTTTGTTACAGTTAGTTTTTATTTATTTTTCATCGTTCTTCATTTATCGATTTGATTTAATAAGCTCACTGTTAAAATTCTCTGAAATTTCAAACAAGTTCAAAATTGAAAATTCAGAATTTGGTGACAGAACAATGGAAACTGTCAATTTCAGGTCGATTATTAAATAGAAATTGATAGAAATCGGGAAATTTCAGGCAAAGGTATTTTTTAATTTTCAAATGTGTGAAAATTCAATGTAATTTGATACTGAATATTCATTTTTCGATTAAAAATTCATAAAAAAATTGATCTCTCTCCTGAAATCAATTACTAAATTGACCCCGAAAATTTGAATATTGCTCTACTATTGGAGCTTCCACAATCACATAAATTCATCAATTAATACTTTATTTTCCTCTCAACCAGTGATCTAAAATACGAAAACTCCTTGCCACATCTCCTGGAGAGGCAAAATAATTAGTTAATAATAATTAGTTATCTAGAACGAATTATTTATTTAGCTCCATACACTCTTTCAACATGTGTTAGTTTGAGTTGAATAGAGCTTCGTGAAAAAGGAAATATACTTCGAATCGTTGCGAGTTCAATTTTCGTTCCAGTCTTACGAATTTTCCGCAGTAAAATCAAAGGTTATTTATGTATAAAAAATAATTTTCCTTCAAGTTTATTTCAATCGACGTCTGATATAATGGAGAATAATAATGACTAATTGAATTCCATATGAAAATTGAAATGACAAACTTTTCTCCCGATGCGAATTGAAATGAAAAATAAAAATTCCAAGTATTGACGGTCGCACTTCATGCCGAAGGAATAGCTCATAGCGAGTATGAAACGACTGCAAGATCAAAGGGTGGCAAATGGTGAAAAGGCAGGTCTGAATAGTGCATAGTATGATTTTATGTATACGAAAAAGACACGGTCGGGTGAGCGTAACTGCACAAGGCGTGAATATCTCGGCGAGGGAAGAGAGGAAATGGGAAGAAGATGATGAGATGAGGGGAGAGACAAGTGTATAGTACTCGAGGAAGTGAGAATATACATATCTCGCTGGTATAACCGACGGGCCTGGGTGCTTTTACTGGGGTTCTCGTTGCAGTTTCCACCGTCGTTTCTACACCTATACCATTTTACTGTCATCACCATGGCTTTCTATTTCCAAACATGGGCACGGTACCGTTACCACGACACTGGGTACATATATAACAAAAGCTGCAGGCTGTGTCTGATGCGATATATGGACTTCTGACGCTTAGAACTTCTCCTCCCTCTCTGCTTTCAGAGTATCGAACTTGGGGTTCTTTTTATGTCAAGACTTTTTTTTAATTAAATACGCTGTGGCGTCCTGTTCACTGATGATGAAGGAAACGTGAAGTTGTTTTACATCGAAATATCTTGAAACTGACGGATCGCTTATCCTCAATTCTGATTGGTCAATGAGTCACGGGAAGTTGTCGCTGAAGAAAATCCCCGGTATTTTCAAATTCTTCAAATGCTACACATTTTTTCGGCGTCATATTTTTCATTTTTTCGTGTGTGAAGTTTATCTTTATATCAAAACATATCTAAGTGCCTAATTGTTGATCATGAGAAAAAAATGTGGTATTTCTAATTTTTTTTTAGCTCACAAATTACTCTTCACTTCCCAAATTTTAATTTTTTCGTATTTATCATACGCAAAAATGATCAATTCTTGCTTCTCAAATTTTCATACATAAATTATAAATTCTACAAAATTCATGAGAATTCTTCGGTTTCCCAAATAATTCGAGGAAAATCTTTGAAGATCTGCAGTTATCAGGAAAATTGTGAAATTTTCCGAAGAATTCAAGAAATTTTTTCAGTTTTCTAGGAAATCAATTCATAACTCTCCCCTCATTTTTCAACAATTTCAGATTTTAACCAGATTATTTTAAAAAGTAAAAAAAGAATGAATTGAAGATTAAAAATGATTCATTGATGTTTCACTCTTCATTCTCTTAATCTCCTTAAGACATTATCAATATTTATAAAACATCTATGAGTATATGAAGTTTAATAAATTCGATTTCTTTATTTTCACAACGAATAGATAACCGCGTGCACAGCTCTAGTGAAGTTTAAAAGATGATTAATTCCAAGGAATGTTAAGGATTTCTTTTCAATTTTTGAAAAAATCCAAGCGATCTATTTCTGTGACATCTTCCCTCCTGTTCAAGATTAAAATATATTGTGAGCACTATTAAGAATTAGTTGAGCTTTCCAGAACATTTTAAAGAAATTTTCATTACATTATAGTTCCACAGAAATTCCAAGGAATTTTGTAATTGGAAACTCAAAATTTTACGGAAAAATCAATGCAAAATTAATGGAAATCTGGGACATTTACGTAAATGTATGATTGAATTTTCATTGAATTACCTTCAAATTCCATTGAATTTCCAATGCAATTTGAAATTTAATGATTTTTCCCCCTAAATCTCACTCAACATCGCTGTCCTGAAAATTCCAACTGAACTATCCATGAAATTTCAATTTTCCCCCAACCTTCTAAGTGATTTAACATCATGGTTATCCGTTCTCGGTCAATAGTTTCTCATGTTCATAAAAATAATTGCATTCCTTCATCTTCAATATTTCCTCTCGCCTAAAAAAAACCTCATAAACACAAAAATACGAATAACAAGAAAATAAAGAGAGCGAGAGTGAGGAGGTGAATTTCGTCAATAAACCATTCGCGTTTAATCGTTTCCACGTTTTACGGTTAAGTTCAGGAAGGCTTGAAAACGTCGGGTGTTTCCCATTTCAACGGCTAGGCGTGCGGTTCGTAAACGGCGGAACTATAAAACCGTTCCCGGGTTACGACTTACGAGGTGAAAGAGAGGAGAGGAAGGAGTGAGATAAAAAGAATTGTCCTCATCTACTTCTCCCCCGCATTTCGCATAAATATGTGCACCACAAAAATAGCCGAGAATGCAGCGTTTATGTTTCGCCCTGTACTTTCCTGGAAAGTGATTGCAAAACGCCGTACAGCCAGAATTACTCCAGCATCCAGCATTATATATGTACGTTGTATATTAAACTTCTCGAGTGTACCTACAAGAAATAATTACTCGTGTGTGTTAGAACTAGAACGATCCACCGCGCGCACGAGACCAACGAGAGAGTTAATCCGCGCACTGGTATACAGGGGGTTTCAAACTATTAGCCTGGGTTACTTGTTAGCTCTCTCGGGCTGATTACCCTATTATCCCTGGTTTATCTCCGATCATAATACCTCGTATGCCATTACACCGATCAGGAAATGAATTGATGGTAATACGGTAATAGTTATTTGAGTTAAAGTGGACGTTGGGAATTCATATTCATTTCGAATTATTAAGACTCTTCTCTATTTTTTTTTTGGCAGTGAGTGCACTGCTCAGAGAATGGAAATTTCATGGACAGTAATTGCCGGGAGAGGAACAGTGATGTTATTTCAAATTTCACTTGGAATTCAATGGAATTTTTTCAATCAGAGATTCATGGACAGTTAGCACAAAATCACGTTTAATTATTTATTCGCTGGACATTCAAGAATATGGTTACAGGAATTTTTGTCATTTTTATGAATTGGAATGAAATAAATGAGATGAAATTCGTATTTTCTGTCGATTTTTCTGGTAAATTTTGAATTTTTGAATGGAGAAGTTCCAGCGGACCTGTCACTTGATGGAAATTTTCTTCAATTGTAAATAGTTGAATCGGCAATTAATTGAACATTCAAGACTATTTTTATCAGAATTTTTGTGATTTCTATCAGTTTTTGTGGAATTGTTTAGGTGAAATTCATATCGTCAATTGATTTTCGCATCAAATTCTTGAATTTTCAAATAATTATTATAGGTAATTTATAAATAATTATTCTAGGTAATTTGATCGTAAATATTCATGTTTCAATTAAAAATTCAAGTAAGTTGGAAATTTTTCCTCGTCTTGCAGCTCTAGAATCTACTATTCGAGGATATATTTACCAGAACTTTCTGGTTTTCTATTCATTTTCAGGGAAAAATGGCACTGAAATTTACAGTTCTCTTTGATTCTTCCACTAAATTCTGAATTTTCACTGACAAAATTTCCCAAAATTTCCGTGTAATTGCAACACGACAAAAATTTCCGCAATTTGGCACGAAAAATTAAGACAAAAATTCTTAACAGTGCACCCCTCCCCCGTTCAAGATTGAAATCAACTGCAAACTCCATTAAAAAGTTGAAACACTGCAATTTCAGAGAATTTCGTCATTCAATATGCGATAACAATCCTTCTTTACACTAAATTTCCAATCTGATATGAATATTCAGTGTCAAATTGCATTGAATTTTCAGCGAAACCTGAAATTTCATGATTTTTTCCCCCTAAATCGCATTCAGTGTCACTTTCCTGAAAATTCAAGACTACATTTACCACACGGAGAGAAATATTCAGTAAAAATCACGGAACTTCACTCACCGATTACGGAATGGACTCCGAAAATTTAAGTGACGGTATCGTAATTTTTCACGGGAGATTCAGATAAAAATTACGGAACGCTCTGGAAAAATTCCGTGACAGTTCCGTAAAATTTCCTACAACTACATTTCGCTCTGGAATTCCGGAAAAAGAAGTAATTTTTATTGAATATTTTCTTGTTTTCTATTCATTTTCAGAGAAAACTGGCACTGAAATTTACAGTTCTCTTTGATTCTTCCACTAAATTCTGAATTTTCACTGACAAAATTTCCCAAAATTTCCGTGTAATTGCAACACGACAAAAATTTCCGCAATTTGGCACGAAAAATTAAGACAAAAATTCTTAACAGTGAACCCCCGTTCAAGATTGAAATCAACTGCAAACCCCATTAAAAAGTTGAAACACTGCAATTTCAGAGAATTTCGTCATTCGATATGCGATAAAAATCCTTCTCTGCACTAAACCCACCTAACACTTTATCCCAAATACCAGTGGATCGCAAGGATTCGCCATCATTTTCTTTTTAATTTCTCTGCAACTTGAAACTGAAACTCACTCCCACAAAACTACACACTTAATTTGCCTTGCAAAACGCATCCTTTCTCGCAAGCACTGGGGTAGACAGGCACCCGGCGGTTTATACGAGCAGTAAGTTTGGCGATAGAAGTGCGACAGTGGTTAGAAAGAGGGAGGGAACTACCCATAAAAGGACGAGAAGAAGACGGGGATACGGTGGGTGGGATAAAACCGAGAGGATATAACGGTGAGCCTGGGGTAGATGAGCGGCAACCGGCAACGACGGGGCTGCGAGGGGGAGAAAAAGGTGTGTTTAAAATATTAACGCCGGAGGCGCTTGCACGGTGGGTTCTTTGTTCCGTGGGTAATGCATAGGAGTATGGGTGACGTAGATGGCGGCATTGCCGGGTACGATTCCACGGTGTGTATACAGAAAAGAAAATTGCAGTATATAGGATGAGGGGCTTTCGTGTTGGTGAGAAAATATCAGGGGTAAANGGGGGGGGGGGGGGGGGGGGGGGGGGGGGGGGGGGGGGGGGGGGGGGGGGGGGGGGGGGGGGGGGGGGGGGGGGGGGGGGGGGGGGGGGGGGGGGGGGGGGGGGGGGGGGGGGGGGGGGGGGGGGGGGGGGGGGGGGGGGGGGGGGGGGGGGGGGGGGGGGGGGGGGGGGGGGGGGGGGGGGAGGAGGAGGAGGAGAAAGCTCGGAGAAATAATTCATGAAATGTGCACTGAAAGGGGACTATTCAGTGGTGGAAAAAGTTTGGTTATCATCATTGTAGAAGTAATGGCTGGAATATCAGAGAAGAGTCTATGGATGAATTACGAATGTCATTGTCTTGATATTCTGGTCACAGTGTGCCAGACCTCGGCGATGAGATATCGGGGGTGATTGACCTAGAGGTCATCCAAGTACTCCTGAATAAATGAATCGATAGCTATTCCTGTGGATGACATCTGCGAACCGTCTTCGGGGGGATACTTTTGGATCTTATCACTTATCGGCGACCCAGAGGGGGAGAGGGGTTTTAGAGTAGTTGGACGTGCAGTGTTAGGAGTTTTGGGTAATTTCGGAGTTTGAATTCTCGATTTTGGGAGTTTGAACTTAATTTCAGAGGATAGTGCTCATCACATTTCTCATTCGTTTTGATAATTCAGGAAATTTGGGATTTTCGTGGGGAGCTTGAATTGCTGAATTCATTGTGAAAATTGAAAATTATATACAGCTGAATTTTTGATCGATTGAGAATTCCGGAAAGTTTTCGCCTGATTTTTCCCATTCTCAATATTTTTCTGTGCCTCATGGACCTAGAAATCGAGAATTCCTTGAATATTCATGAACTTAACTGGGTTATTAAGAAATTAACTGGGTCGTTGTTAAAAAAGTTGAAGAATAATTTTGGGACTTAGTTCCCAGTAAAAAAAGTCAATTTGGGACGACAAAAATTAAATTTTTGTGAAAAATATTGAATTTCTTCTTATCAAGTTGTTTAATTTCCTTCCAGAAAATCTGTCCGGCAGAGTTTTTCCTCTAAAGTGAATTTACCATCACTCTCCTAAAAATTATTAGTCGGTTTTCCGCGTAATTCAATTCAGTAGCGAAGTGGTAAAACGGTACAAGTCAATTTTGACTATTGACCAGTTTTTAATGAATATCTCGGAATCTAAGGCAGATATCAAAATGTTTATTATAACCTTTTTTGTACAGCCGATTGAGGGCTACAACAAATGTATTTCCGAAAATTTCGCTATCTCCCTTCGATTCGGAAATATTCCTCAAAAATTCAACTGGGAAATAAGTCAACTTAAACCGTTTTACCACTTCGCTACTGAATTGTATTCAACAGTGTAGTCATATCATAGAATAAAAAAATTATTCAGTACTACTCAAACTCGAGAGTCACTAAATGCCCAATGATTATAGAAATCAACAGGCACTTCACATAAATTCTTTTGTACCAGTTTTTAAGATTCGTATTTACAGCAAATGACTCCCGTGTAGAAAAATTTCTGTCTTTAGAAGGTCTTCTAGAAATCTTGGGAAGAATCTTCGAAAGATTATGTAGAAGATCTGCTTGGTGACCCAAAAAAATTCTTCAGAAGACAAAATTTTAAGAGTCAAAATTTTCAAAGTCCAAAATTCAGGGCTTAGTAATTTGAGCGTCAAAAAAGTAAGGATCAAAGGAGTAAGGATCGAAAATTAAAATTGTCTTTAGAAGATTTTGTCATCTGAAGAATCTTTTTGGGTCACCAAGCAGATCTTCTAGATAATCTTTCGAAGATTCTTCCCAAGATTTCTAGAAGACCTTCTAAAGACAGAAATTTTTCTACACGGGCTGTTTTTGAATAAAACCAAATTGAACCCGAAAAAAATAGATCCGTTTGCACCTCAATGCCGCAAGAACGACATTGAAAATAGAAAAAGGAAAATAGTAGGCCATCGGATTCACGAATATTCGTGTTTACTCACATGCACAACACATTATTGTGAGTCCCGCGTCACTCTAATCTCTTGTCTGTGCCGTGTATAAGGCACTCAAACGTTCACAATTAAGTAAATATACATAGCCATATACGAAGTAATACCACGTAATGGTGCAGAGGGGGAGAATAGGAGGTTGAAGGAGGAGCTCGTGATCGTGGAGCCACGAAATATTTGAGTTGCTTGGCAAACACGTAAATGTAAACGTGGCGTTTGCATTGCCGTTTACTTTTCCCTCCCTCTCTCTCTCTCTCTCTTGCGTCCCCTCGCCGATTCCTTCTATTCTAAACTGAGCCCTCTGGGTGCCTCAGCAAAGACTGGGAAATTGCTAGGGGGTGGAGGGGGCACTGTGGGCTGAAAGGGAGGAGCAGAGTCGAGTCGACTAACCGTCGACCAAATATTGACCGAGCGGGATATTGCTCCCAATGCGTGTTTGTTTATTTCAATCCTCGTGACGGATGGACCCTGGGCCATGAACGGTGAAAAGGGTGATGGAGGGGGTGACGAAGGGGTGAGGGGTGAGGGGGATTGATGAAGTATTGAAAGAGGGAGAATTCCGGGAGACCTTACTCGAGGTCGATATCAAACGCACACTTGCGGATTACACGGGGATTACAATGTTTAAATGGCGTGGGGTAAACCGAAACACAATTTCAAGACGCGATATTACAGTGAGAGAAAAACGACAAAGTTCTCAAACAAGTCTCAATTGTGCCAAGAAAATAGTTTTTTGAAAATTATCAAAAAAGGATTTTTTTGCGAAATATGCAGAGAGTGCGCCGGAATGGAAAATTTTTGTCGCAAAAATGAATTTAGTAATTCAAAAACAATTGCATTCTCTGTAAACGCACTAAATGTCGCACTGAAACGGCACTGTCTGGTGGGAAGGAAAAAATCCCCGGTATTTTCAAATTCTTCAAATGCCAAAAATTTTGTCTGCCTCATATTTTTCATTTTTTCATATGTGAAGTTTATCTTTATATTAAAACATATCTAAATTGCCTAATTGTTGGTCATGAGAAAACAAACATGGAATTTCTAAATTTTTTTCAACTCAAAATTATTCTTCACTTCCCAAATTTTGATTTTTGCATGTTTATCATACGCAAAAATGATCAATTCTTGCTTCTCAGATATTCATACATAAATTCAAAACTTTACAAAATGCATGAAAATTCCCAAATAATTCGAGAAAATTTTTAAAAAATCTACGGTTATCTAGAAAACTGAAATTTTCCGAAGAATTCAAGAAATTTTGTCAGGTTTCAAGAAAATCAATTCATACCCCTCCCCTCATTTTTCAACAATTACAGATGTTAATCAGATTATTTTAAAAAGTAAAAAAAAGAATTAATCGGGGATTAAAAATTATTCACTGATGTTTAACTCTTCATTCTCTTAATTGTCTTCAAGCCATTATCAATATCCAGATGAAAAACCATGCTAATGATATCCCATAAACGGACAATGTCTTAACCCTCAATTACAGAACATCAAATGGTCCCCCTGCGGCACAACTTGGGCACAGGTACACCCAGAAACAGTGGTATATATGAGTGGCCAGTTTGCAGTATCCTCTTGTACTCCACAGGCGACCACTTGATTACGTCAGTTAGGTGAGTAGCAGCTCAATTCTGGCTATGAAGCCACCAGTGCACTACAACGACTGTTCTACAATCCTGCCTCCTTCGCCCCTCGCTCATCCTGAGGATGGCTTGCAAAGCCAGTGGCAAGCTTCTCACCCAGCCCCTTCTCAGTGCATAAACGAAGCTATTTTCACATAACCACTGTCTCTCTCTCTCT
>NW_021680410.1:159342-174809 GCF_001412515.2 Diachasma alloeum
TCTCTCTCTCTCTGTGTCTCTCTTTCTCTCTGTGTCTCTCTCTCTCTCTCTCTCTCTCTCTCTCTTGCTCCCTCACACTGCTTACTCGTGAATATGCTTCTCTGTATTGCTGTGAGTATCCGTGCAGTTTATACCTCAAAGTCGTAGAGTTGCAATGGCTTGTAGAGGCACCTAAACGTAATTAGCCGCGAGTGAATATCGATTATCTCAACTACTATTGAGCAAGACAATCAGAACTTATGTGCAGAAGCGTGCATGTGATGTATGGGTTCTGGATAAATTATGTGATTAGTTCATTTCATTTGATGGAGTGTAAAATGCATAGTTTAGTGGGGTTTTTGAGAATGTGGAAAATAATTTATTTAGGAAGAGAATAATTATTTGCTCGTAAATGATGAAGAGTAGAAAATGAAGACGGTCGTGTACTTGAGTGCTGGTTTTCAGAAATTGGGGAACGATTTTTATAGCTTTTACATATTTGAAAATTTTTACTGACGAAGATTTTTCCAACACGGAGAGAAATGTTCAGTAAAAATTACGGAACTCACAATTCGCTCACCGATTACGGAATCGACTCAGAGAATTTGAGTGACGGTATCGTAATTTTCCACCGGAGATTCAGATAAAAATTACAGAACGCTCTGGAAAAATTGTGTGATAGTTGAGTAAAATTTCCTGCAACCACATTTCGCTCCGTAATTTTTATTGAATATTTCTCTCCGTGAAGTCCAAGTATTGAACATTTTTTAAGTCTATATAGGATTTAAAGGAAGTGGATAAACAGTAAAAGTGCATTTTCAAAGAAAAAGAGTTTTGAATCTCACACAGCAAAAACGAATGTCTGAATTTCACACACCCTTTGAGACATTTTCTAGACACTAAAAAACGTCTGAATAAAATGAAAATGTGTCTGAATTTCAGACGAGCAGGTGCCCAAACCTCATAATTCATGTTTGAAATTCAAACAAATTTTCATTTTATTCAGACGTTTTTTAGTCCGAAAAATGTGAAACAAATGAACTCATCTGCTTTTACCCCTTCGCTACTGAATTAGTGATAGACTCCTGAATATCAGTGGCATGTCCCTTAAACTGAAAACTTTCTTTCCCTGCGCCGAACCACGAAATAATCCATTAATTTTCCCTCAGCACGCCGATAAAATCGTTCCCCAAATTTTATACGATTCAAGGAAATCTCATTCAATTTCAGCTCGTCGTAAGACTCCAGTAGTAAATAGAGTCCGGATTTTCGCAAAACCTTCCTCCAACCACAGTACTAAACCCAACAAACCCTATCCCCTCAACTCGATGAGATTAATGGAAATTAAATTGAGACCGTACGACGAACCTCAGTACCATCGGCACAAACTTCATCCTCAGGCTGGAAAATGTAATAGGGCATTTCAGGAGTGACTGTACAGCAAAATCCATCTCTCTCGCTCGGAATGTGCCCCCCTCGGCCCTCTATTGCTGCGCAGCTCCAGCACGAAAGTAATGAAGTGGCAACACGGCTTTGCGGGGGTTGAGAATGGGGGTGAGATTGATATCCCGGAGTCACGTCGGGGCTGCACAAGGTGTCGAGAAACGGGGGGGAAAAGACGTGAGGGGATTGAAAACGCTTTCGCGGTCGTTGCGAGCTTCTCTTCCCTTATTTCCTTCTCCATTTGCCAGCCTCCTTCTTTCCACTAGGCAGCCCCTTCTCACAGTTTTCCAACACATTCTCACTGTTCTCTTCGTTTTCTCATTGGCGTTATCCCCCGTCACTACCCTCGTAAAACTCTAGGCTATTAGACAGATTGAGGGGTTCATGAAACATTGGATTATTCGATAATTCTTGGAGCAAATATGGCATCTCGTCGCGACTAGTTTATTATTAAATTGTTGTTTTTAGAAGATTACACAGAGAAATTGGTTATTTTGAATGAATTATTTTTTTTTAATATTTGCTGTTTGTCAATAGATAATTGAAATTATTTAAACTTTCGGAAAACTTATTTTTTAAGCATGAAATCGAGTTCTGGGAAAATTCTGAATGTGAATAAATTTGTTACGATTCCGAACACATGATTTTATATGGCATTTCGTCGCAACTATTTGATTTTAAAATTGTTGTTTTTCGAAGATTACACAGAGAAACTGGTCATTTTAAATGAATCATTATTAATTTTGTTAAATATATTGAAATTATAAATTTGTTGCGATTCCGAAGACATGATTTTTATGGCGGAAAATTGATTCTTTATAAATTATTCACAGAAAATGCACGTCATTTTCAAAAATCACAATTTTTTAATTATTCCATCAATCTTCCTCCGAAAGTAAATTTTCTAATTTTTTAATGATTTTTTAAATGTTTTCCAACGATTCAATATCGAGATTCAAATTCAGAACCGCAAATTTTTTTTTCAAGTTTTTCGAAGTTCAAGTTGTTTAAATGTTTTTCGTTATCGAGTTTTTTTAACGGAGTTTTTTAAATATGCACGAACCCTTCATTTCACACATGCACTAAAACAACTAGTGTCAGAAATTAGAACACTTGTGCCAGACACCCTTGTCTATTTAAAAAATATATATATATCGAACCTCGAATAATGAGGAATGCTAAATATACACATGATATGAGAATAATGCACCTTGATACCATCGCATGATTGCACGAATGTTTATGAGAGTTCGATCGTCGCCCTAACCGTTTAACTTGGGGGATAGATTCCGAAATTACCACGTCCAGATATAACATCGCGTGTTGAACGAGACACACAATCTAATACCATGACTCCCTCACATGTCGACTCCTATCTAACTAAATTCTAATTAACCGAGCTCTGTAGCTCGTGTCGAGGTATTTGCTGCCTTTGGAGTAATCACTTCAACGGCAGTGCCACAGTACCTACAACTCTCAGCTAAATTCTATCATCGTGAGACTTCTCTAATGTCTTCTACATGATGTTGCTTGGGTGAGGGTTCAAGTCAATTTAAGGATTTCATTCTGGTATCTATGGATAACTAAAAGGAAAAGCATGTCGGTAAAAAATTTTCAGTTCCACTGAGATTCCAAGGAATTTCATCGTTGAAAATTCAAAATTATATGGAAAATTCGGAAAGTTATATTCCTGAATTATTATTGAATTTAAATTTAACGTAAGTTGGTACAGAATTGGTATAGAATATTGGTATAGTTTATGTTTTCATTGAAAATTCAAGTGAGTTGAGGAAGTGAGTTGATTCTTTATAGAAAATCCACGTAATGTTCAAAAATCGCAATTTTTTAATTATTCCATCAATCTTCCTCCAAAAGTAAATTTTCTAATTTTTTAGATTTTTTTTTTCAAATTCAGACCCGTCTCCCTGAAGAGGAAGGCGAAGCCCCCAGTTTATTAATTATTTTCATCATATTACAAAAATGAATACGTTCAATTATACATTATTGAAGGAAATGATGTGCAAAATAATCTTTCGGAAGCATATTGCAAATTTATTAGGAAAAATAAGTGTATTATATGCATAATATGAATGGCTAAACATATCCAAGAAGATTGAGGTAGCGAGCAAAGCGAGCGAGGGGGCAGGGGCGTAGCCCCTCCGGGGTTGTCAAGCGAAGCGAGTGGAGGGGGGGTGAAACCCTTCGAGAGTTGGCGAGCGAAGCGAGCGAGAGGGAAGGAGCAAAGCCCCTCCGGGGTGCCCAAGCAAACCGAGCAAAGAGGGGGGCGAAGCCCCCTAATTCATTAATTATTTTCACCATATTACAAAAATGAATACATTGAATTATACACAATTGAAGGAAATGATGTGCAAAATAACCATTCGGAAGCATATTGGTAATTTATTAGCAAAAATAACTATACTAGATGCACAATATGAATAGTGAAACATACCCAGGAAGATTGAGGGGAAGCGAGCTAAGCAAACGAGGGGCGGAGGGGCTTCGGGGTTGCCAAGCTAAGCGAGCAGCGGGGGGGGGTCGAAGCTCTTCTAGAGCGAAACGAGCGAGGAGGGGGGGGTGAAGCCCCCTAATTCATCAATTATTTTCGTCATTACAAACAGCGGGGGGGGGGCGAAGCCCTTCCGGAGTTGGCTAGCGGAGTGAGCGAAGAGCGGGGCGAGCCCCTTCCGGAATTGGCCAGTGGAGCGAGCGAGGAGGGGGGCGAAGCCCCCCAGTTCATCAACAATTCTCCTCATATTACAAAAAGTAATGATAACTGCCGATCCCCGCTATACACTGAATTCCCCACTCACCCCATCGCCCAAGAGCATCATACCGCTGTTTCCATGAAGTTCACTGAATTGCATTGACGATATTGAAATATTCATCCTCCTCTCGAGCAATACAGAGCTAGACACCAAAGAGTTGGAAATACCATCTGCGTCCATGTACACCGGAAGCAGGCAAGACGTTGCCTCAACAATATATTGCGCATAAGAAGTATACGGTAGGTTAGGAATGTGCGACACCATCAGACTCGTGAGGACCTTGCGCTGGAATAGTCTTCGGATTGCATTCGTCATATGCTGGGAGTGCAAGTCCGTTGGATTTGCATGTTATTTCAAATTCTGAGACTTCGGGGAGCCGCAGACTTTGGTTCTGAGAATGTAGACATCGGGGTGGAGAAGGATTCTCATATGTGGAACGCCCGGATGATAAGGGAGTGGGAGGGGGGGCGACTAGGGGGAAGAGGGGGTCACGGCCTGTCACCCCTCGCTGTGTATTTACGAACACAACGTATGAAGGCACCTGTATTATGCATGAGAAGGTTGCACATAATGTCTGAAAATAGTTGGTCGTGTGCCAAGGGAAAGCTCTAGTGGTTGGGGCCCTATTGCTCTCAGTAGTGGGATATGTTTTGAAAGGAATTCACGAGGTCGGGACAGATTGGAACGGGGGTGAGACGGGGCGAAAGGGGGAGAGGAACTCTCGCCACGGACAAACATGCATTCACTCGTGGTGCACGGGTATGTGTGTATAACATGTTGACAAGTGAGCAAAATGGGGCTGGGGTATATCATTTTCTTTGACCTCCACGTGCACTCAGCGAATATGGATAGAGAATACACGTATTATAATGGTTGCAAGCGTGATATAAACTGGTTGGTACTCAGCTGGTGGCTGATATTTCATTCGGTAATTGAGTTGAGGCTGGTTATGCTTGGCAGGGACACGAGTGAGAGCATCTCTAAATATCAATTGGCGATGAATTTTACATCATTTTGGGGGAATGGATGGAATATTATCGGTTGGGGGGAATTTATGGGCATCAGTGGACGATTGAAGTATCGCTGGGGCGGATAACGGAAATAATTTATGCGATTTCTGGGGAGACGGAATACAAAATTTGATTTATTTTGGTTTTGCAGTTTCTTGGATATTAAAATGTAATTCTTACGCTAAATTAACCTAAATTAACGGTTGCTTATTGTTTGTTTTTATTTTGGTTATTTAATTTTCTTCGTTGTATGAAGTGACGAAAAAAATTTAAAAGGTCAAGGGAATATTTTCGTCACCGGTTATCAAGAATAATTGTTCGCACTCTGTTGAAAATTTTGAAATTAAATTTCGGTTACACTTCTAGGAAATTTTTGTCAAGTGGTGATTCCTCTGAAATTTCAAGGAATTTCACTATTAAAATCTCACAATTTGGTGACAAAATCGATGGAAACTATTAATTTTAGTTCAATTATTCCATGAAAATTAATAGAAATTTGGTAAATTTAAGTAAATATATTTTGGAATTTTCAATTAAATGTAAATTCCGCGTAATTTAGTCCTCAGTATTGACGTTATGGATGAAAATTTCAGTAAGTGGAGAAATTTTTGCATTCTTGATGCTAAAAAATATTGAATTTCATTGAACTTTCAGTGAAATATAAAATGTTATGATTCTTTTCATGTTAAATTCATTATCGTTCTTATGAACATTTCCTGAGTGATAGTTACTGCTCAACTATTCATAACATTTCATTTTCGTAACAATGTAATTAGAAAATTGACAACTTGAAATGCGAATACTAATTTTGATCTCGTCAAGAAGTTCAGAATTGATTTCATGAAATAGTGCCTAAAAATTTTTTATACTCTTTCTCAATTTTGATAATTTACGTTTTTATATATTATGCTGCCACCATCAGCTTTATAATTACAAATTATATATTTGTACCCGTTCAGGTTGTATAATAAGAGTCCATTTAATTGATGATAGCTTTATCGAGGTGATGTGGGGCAAAAGATATAATAAAGAACGATATAACACGAAATGACACGTCCGCAGATTAACAACGAAGATGAAAAGAATAACGTTTAAAAAAGAGACAATCGTTCACCCAAGAAAAACAAAACAAATACACAGCAATATTTTGCGCAATGATTTGACTGATAAATAAATTATTAAATCTCTCAGAGGTATAAATACAAACTTCCCCCCGTGTTTCGTCATACCTGTCACGAAAAAATTCACGGTTCCTTGTGTCACGAGAACTTGGTTGTTGTGATTGTCATTAGCACTTCACCACGCTTGAGGGCGCCAGTGTCTCGCACCGGATAAGCACCGCACGAACAAGAGGCGCTTCGCAGTCAGGAGTGCCATCAAAACAGTGCACAATATTTTCCTCACGAGTGCGCTAATTGAACCTCTTCATTCCGCACCTCTAGCAAATCTAACTTTGCTCAACTCTACACTGAGAGAACAAACAAATATTTTCTCAAACAAGTTTGTTTGAACCAAAAAAATCGCAAGTTAAAATTAATAAAAAAATAAAATTTAGTTCTGATCACCTGAGGAGTGTTCTGAAATGAAGAATTTCGGTCCTAAAAATAAATTTAATTCCAGAAAATTTGTATTTTTCAATTTTTAGGGAATTTAAAAATACATTTACAAAAAATACAGTATTAAAAATTAATAAAAATACGTTTTTAATTCATTTTGCTTCCAAATGGACGCATTGTAATCGTTAAAATTTAAGTTTTCTATTTGTTGCGTTATATCGACCCATTATGATCCCAAAGTCCGAAAATGCATTTTTACACGGCGTCTGTACATTCGTATGTATGTGTATGTAACAAACTTTTTTTCAATTTCTCGTTAATAAATGGATGGAATTGAATTATTTTTTTCTCAAATGTAGGTATTGCTAAGCCCTATCCATCGCCATTAATTAAAATTGAATTCATTGTTTGGTTTTTTTAATTTTCGAATTTTGTCAAAATTCAGTTGTAAGACGATAACTAAAAAAATGTTCCAAATTCATTGAATGACTGCTTAAAAAATTCGTTGGAATGTCCTTTTGACCGACTTTTCCAACACCGATTTTTCCAAAATTTTGTATTCTTCGAAACTCAGAATTCCGCAGATATCTCTGGATATTGGGCTTGAAATTAATTCAATCGTAGCTTAATATGTTTGTTTCTATGCGACTATATCGAAGTTAGAAGATGGTTACAATAACTGTCTCGGTTAATTTGATTTTTAGGACAATTTTTAGAAATTTCGAATTTTTCGTGAATTCCCCGGATCTTTCTTTTGCTTCCTTCAACTGTAATGTTTCGAATGCATTCAATTATGTATAAATGGAATATTCCTAACAATATTTCATAGAAATTTTCAGAAATTTTTAGAATTTCATTGAGTGGAAAATCTAAAACAATTAGTTGGAAAGAAATAGATTCAATCCAAGAAAGTAAAATAGGCTGTGAATAATGTACAATGGAAAAAAATAAGCAAAATGATCATTCGGAAGCATATTGCTAATTTCTGTTTCATTGTTTCTACATTATTCTCTTTCACTCCCCCAAGTATCCACTTGACTAGACAAGGCCAAAAACCCAAGTGAGGTAATTAATGACACGAGACAAAAGGATCGAGTGGTTGGACGCCATCAATAGTCCCCAATGGGCGGAATATTTACGATTTACCCCCGGCACCCCAAGTCCCCACATAACCAAAGAATCCTGTTAATTCCTGGGAGAGTATTAGCGAGCAATTCCCTCAAATTCTCACCTCTCCCTTTCATTCCTCTATTAAAACCTTGTTTTCGTTTTAGTTTTATGAAACTTTATGGTATTCATGGGGCAAAAACCGAGCGGTTACCTACGGGGAACTAATTTGGGGCCGAGGCCTGACTTTCCTTTTTCGAGGGTTTCAGGTATAAAGTAGAAAAACAAAAAGGGAAAAAAAGGTCTTTGGAGATTCTAGGAAGAGATAAATGGGGCCCTCTTGTCGTATTCATTCATGGTATTTCGAAGAGGACAGAGGGGATTCTTGTACACAAGTAAAATGCGATAAGAGATTCAGAGCAAACTCGAGAATTAGTGGAATTTATTCAGGGTCAGGAGGAACCCCTGCATAAAGCATCCTCTTCTTCTCATTTCATTTAATCTTTATCGTCTTTTTTTTATCGGGCAAGACGTCTGGCGACAGTCAACAATCGTTTTGAGAAATTCGAGACGCCAAATGTTTTCTCTCTCCCTCTCTCGCTCTCCGTCAGACGCTAAAAACTGATTACAAAAACGCCGAGGGGAGCGACAAAATATTCTCTGAACGAATTATATTCCCCGAAGTTGTCAGTCCCTGCGGATGATTAACGATTATAAAATAGAACGGACGTGGTATAAGTAGGTTTTTCATTCGTATTCAATTTGGCGAAAGTGCTGAAGCAGACTCGCTATGTCGACCGGTAAATCTGTTGGCCCTTTTTTTTCATCGTCTCTCTCTTTTCTTCTCTTATTTGACAAGTATCTGGCTGTCTATTTATTTCTCGCTTTCTCTCTACACCCCTCTTAGAAACCCTTCGACTACGGCTTTTGTGCGATGAGTGTGTGCTTCTGTTCTTCGGAATTTACAGGCGTTCAACGAATCGTTCCTTTTTTTTTCACCATTTCTTTTTCGCTATTCATCTCCCCTTGTGTAGAATATCCCATTATGGGAATTTAAATTCGTTCCGTGAGCTTGAGCATTTCAATTACGGAATTTCATTTTTAGGGGAAATTGAATCAATCGATCATAGGGGGTGACTCATATTTATTCATCAATTGGATAAATTGACTGGTTATTTATTCATTTTTGGAGGTAATGTTTCGTGAGGAAAATATGCACGGGGAATTTTTATGGGAGTTGGTGAATTTTTCAATGGAAAAGTAAGGAAAGAATGACTCGAAAGTTTTGGAATTTTACTGTTTGTAGCTATGGACAGTGACTGGATTTTTATAAAAACATGAACTTTGGTCGTAATAATTACATAAACTCATTCATATGAATACTGAATTTCATAACTTTACGTGTAATAGAAACGGCAAATTTACAAATGAAAATAATATTAATATGGCGGAGTATTTACAGAAACGATCTGTAATTTAATGAACACAAGAATCTGTGAGAATACGAACCAATTTGAAAAATTACAAATGCCTTGTAATTTACTAACTGAGATACTTTTTAAATTTGTTCTCTGAGCGCTTGAGCATTTCTATTACGCAATTTCATTTTTAGGGGGAATTGAATCAATCGATCACAGGGGGTGACTCATATTTATTCATCAATTGGATAAATTGACTGGTTATTTATTCATTTTTGGAGGTAATGTTTCGTGATTACACGGTGAGGAAAATATGCACGGGGAATTTTTATGGGAGTTGGTGAATTTTTCAATGGGAAAGTAAGAGAAGAATGACTCGAATGTTTTGGATTTTTACTGTTTGTATCTATGGACAGTGACTGGATTTTTATAAAAACATGAACTTTGGTCGTAAGAATTACATAAACTCATTCATATGAATACTGAATTTCATAACTTTACGTGTAATAGAAACGGCAAATTTATAAATGAAAATAATATTAATATGTCGGAGTATTTACAGAAACGATCTGTAATTTAATGAACACAAGAATCTGTGAGAATACGAACCAATTTGAAAAATTACAAATGCCTTGTAATTTACTAACTGAGATACTTTTTAAATTTGTTCTCTGAGCGCTTGAGCATTTCTATTACGCAATTTCATTTTTAGGGGGAATTGAATCAATCGATCACAGGGGGTGACTCATATTTATTCATCAATTGGATAAATTGACTGGTTATTTATTCATTTTTGGAGGTAATGTTTCGTGATTACACGGTGAGGAAAATATGCACGGGGAATTTTTATGGGAGTTGGTGAATTTTTCAATGGGAAAGTAAGAGAAGAATGACTCGAATGTTTTGGATTTTTACTGTTTGTATCTATGGACAGTGACTGGATTTTTATAAAAACATGAACTTTGGTCGTAAGAATTACATAAACTCATTCATATGAATACTGAATTTCATAACTTTACGTGTAATAGAAACGGCAAATTTATAAATGAAAATAATATTAATATGTCGGAGTATTTACAGAAACGATCTGTAATTTAATGAACACAAGAATCTGTGAGAATACGAACCAATTTGAAAAATTACAAATGCCTTGTAATTTACTAACTGAGATACTTGTTAAATTTGTTCTCTGAGCGCTTGAGCATTTCTATTACGCAATTTCATTTTTAGGGGGAATTGAATCAATCGATCACAGGGGGTGACTCATATTTATTCATCAATTGGATAAATTGACTGGTTATTTATTCATTTTTGGAGGTAATGTTTCGTGATTACACGGTGAGGAAAATATGCACGGGCAATTTTTATGGGAGTTGGTGAATTTTTCAATGGGAAAGTAAGAGAAGAATGACTCGAAAGTTTTGGAATTTTACTGTTTGTAGCTATGGACAGGTATTGGATCCTATTACTGGAGATGAAAGAAACGTGAAGTTGTTTTATATCGAAACATTTCGAAACTGCCTGACCGCTAATCCTCAATTTTGATTGGTCAATGAGTCACGTGAAGTAGTCGCTGAAAAAAATCCCCGGTATTTTCAAATTCTTCAAATGGCAAAAATTTTTTCAGTGTCATATTTTTCATTTTTTCATGTGTGAAGTTTATCTTTATATGAAAACATATCTAAATTGCCTAATTGTTGATTATGAGAAAAAAACACTCATTTCTAAATTTTTTTAACACACAAATTGTTCTTCACTTCCCAAATTTTAATTTTTTCATATTTGTCATACGCAAAAATGATCAATTCTTGCTTCTCAGATTGTCATACATAAATTCTAAACTCTACAAAATTCATGAAAATTCTTCAGTTTCCCAAATAATTCGAGAAAAATCTTTGAAGAGCTACGGTTATCTGGAAAACTGGAATTTTCCGAAGAATTCAAGAAATTTTTTCAGTTTTCTGGAAAATTAATTCATAACCCTCCCCTCATTTTTCAACAATTACAGATTTTAATCAGATTATTTCAAAAAGTACAAAAAAAGAATTAATCGAAGATTAAAAATGATTCATTGATGTTTCACTCTTCATTCTCTTAATTTTCTTCAAATCATTATCAATATTTATAAAACATCTATGAGTATATGAAGTTTAATAAATTCGATTTTTTCATTTTCGCAGCAAATAGATACGCGCGCGCACAGGTCTAGTCCTTTTAAAAACATGAACTTTGGTGTTAATAAATCCACAAACACATTCATATGAATACTAAACTTCACAACTTCGCGTGGAATAACGATGAATTTACAAATGACTTCGTAATTTCTCAGAACAAGACGATAATAATTTCACGCAATGTGCAGTAAACTCACTAAAGTTTTGTAAATTTACAAATGAAAATGAGAGTAATACGCCGGAGCAAACTGTTGCTATTCTAAAAGCAACAGATCACTCTCACTTTTCCAAATTTCAACTCCTTTAACGATGAATTTTTCGAGCATTTTCAATGTCACATTTTCCTCGAATTTAACTTCAAAGATTTTTTTTGTAAAATATTCCAGAAAATTTCTGCCAGTGTTGTAATCATTGGGGCGTATCGTGAAATAGACCACGCAATTGATTCAGATAATCCTCAACAGACTTACCAATCAATAATTTAAAAAATCCAGACAATAAATTACCCGCTGACAACCATCAAAACGCCGCAGAGAAAATCATGACTTCCCTCTGTTTGGGGTCGTTTTGATCCCGGGGGGAGACATTAGAGCATACCCACTATCATATTTTGATTTGGGGATATATTCTACATGCGGTTGTGTGTGCAACTCGTTCGAGTATGCAGACTCGATCGAGCGTAGAAAGCGGGAAAATCGTGGGCGCGGCACGCAATCACCGCCATAATCTCGCGGCTCGTCGGTTCACGAGGGCTACCCCTCTGGTACAATAATAATGCAATAACAGAGCGGCTGACTATTTTGTATATGCGCCCGCGCACACCCAATATCGCTTGGGCCAGTGTATGCAGTTACTGTTCCATGTGTACCAGCGGTTGCATCGTTTTGGCGTATAATGCTCGCGTCGAGGGTTTCACATAGACCATTTCACTCACAATCTATTTCAACGAATTTTCAGTTGTTTTAAATGTACCGAAGAGCTTTATTCGATTGTCATGCGAATTTTATTTAATAGTTTGAGTCAAAAAATTCTGTCTGGGATAAACTCAGTGGCTTAGTCGGTTTTTTAAATCTAAAATGAAAAAGAAAATTTAGCAGGAACATTTTTGTAGTAGGAAATGTTCTCGTGAGACATTTATGTCTTTCGGGTAAATACATTCGTTCTACAGGGAATTCTGCACATGGATATTTGTGATGATCGCGACAAAAATATATGGGAGATATATGGGAGATCGTGGACCCTCAACTTGTATTTCTCAAATTAGATCTAGACAATAAACTAGACACATCGAATCAAGTGATAAGTGATATGCAGGTAGTCGATTAGTAAATATTTATAAGAATATTATTTTATATATTTTTTTAAATATTCTTTGTAAATTTGAAAAATATATGGAATTGGCCCCCATTATATATATTTTTTATATATTTTTTGATGAGGGTTATGAGTGTTTATTGGACAAAGATATACACTACTCACTAACATCCACTTGATAAAACCCGAGCCTCATACAGTTCTCAGTAGAACGAGTGTATTTACCCGAAGGACATAAAAATGTTTCACGAGAACAATTACTACTACAAAAATTATCATGTTTTGGTGGAGACTTTCTCCTCTGTTCACAAGTAAATTGATTCATCACGACAAAAGATCTCTCCATGGGAACACATAACTTTTCGGCAGAACGAATTTTTCCTCTCAGTGAACAAAACTTCCATTTAGAAACAATAGTAATTGTTTTGGGTGTTGTTCGCCGGATGTTCGAAAATATATTTCAAAAGTGTTGTCATGCGTTATCTTCCTCTCGCATTAATTACTACATCATTCTGGGATAAATCAGACCAAAAACCATTGAAAATTACGCCTCGAGGCCCGAAAATGAGCCCCCAAATGTACCCCAATTCCCAAATTATTCTCCGTCCTATCTCATCACTCCCCGCAATCAAAAACGCCTTGCACTCGTACACTGAGAGAAAAACAAACACGTTGTCAAACAAGTCTTGTTTAGGCCAACAAAATCGCTAGTTGAAAATTGCCAAAAAAGAATTTATTTGCTTCGAATTTGAAAGTCTCAAACATGAATAATTGTTCTGCTTTCGACAGCAACAAAATATGTGGCTCAAGAGGTGGACAATTCACACCAGACGGTGCCTTTTCATGATGAAAATATCTCATATAGAGGAAAATTTATCAACAAATATTTTATCCCTAAATTACAAGATTGCTATCATATCATTATTATTTTTCATTTAAGGGTTCATTTCTAGTCTGTGGTTATTAGACAACCGAAACGAAAAACTACTATCCCTTGTTCCGCATAAAACAAAGATTTTTCGGAAACAAAATACGTACGGGGGTATCGAATAACGAAGGAGTAGTGCTAGAAATGACATTTCTTGCGTGTACAGAGAATGCAATTTTGTTTCAACTACTAAATCAATTTTTGCGACAAAATGTTTTCACTCCGGCGCACTCTCTGCATGTTTGACGAAAAAAAATCCTTTTTTGATAATTTTCAAAACCTATTTTCTTGGCACAAGTAAGACTTGTTCGAGAACTTTGTAGTTCTTCTCCCAGTGTACGTTAAAATCACATACAATTTCCCGTGTCATGCATCGACCGCCCCTCAATGCTTCACAGCATAATAAATCATTTCGCGGAACCGAATCGACCGGAAACAGCTTTTGTATTCGATCAATGATTGACGTCTGTCATCGACTGGTATATTTTTACAATTCCCACCCAACAATTCAATCCCACATGCTCATTCTCGCCGTCAAATTGAAATAAACCCGAAAAGAACAAATATCCCAGCGCGACCCATTCCGAATAATGAAAATAAATAAATGAAAAATAACCGTACGGAATGAGTGACACGTACGAGGCACGGCAGCTCGCCACGGCATCGAATAAGGGTCCGTATAATTACTAATAGCCCTCCCTGGCAATTACAACTCCCCCCCGGGGGGTGCACGGCGGTTTCTCTACGAAACGATCAAAGGAAGGCACATCGGTCTGACGCGTCTGAGCGTCTCTTTGAAATCGACAGCGAATGGAAACGTGCGTGAGTGGAACGATAGACGTACGGCATCCGCAAACGATCACTGCGATACTGCGGGTTATCATGTGCAAGAGATCGAAATCTATCATTCCACCTTCACCCCCTCTCCCCCCGTCACCACATTTTTATTTGCTCTGTCTTAACCCCGATAGGTAGCTTGCACCTCCTCAACACGTGTACAATAAACTCTGGCATGCGCATGTGGATTCAGTCAAATGGAAAATGTCAATACAAGAGATGAAGAAAAAAGTATGAAAAATACGAGAGGCGAAGAATCATGATGAGGAGAAAAATATAATCGTCGAAGGAACTGATTAAAATGACTCCGACACAGGGACGAGAGGCCCTGTGGGCTATGGCATCTCGAGGGTTAATTAAAACCTCTCTAATTATTTATAAACAGTCATTTCTTTGACCATAGCGATAATAAACGTGTTAGAGTAAAGTGGAATGAGTAACCATTGGTGGGTGCATTCTCACTGTGACTCTTCATTGGTCGACGATGGGCTGCAGTAGATATACTCAGAGTCCGCGCGGACTCGCTCTCACTGGCGCCATCTTCGTTACTCGTATAACTGGCTAGCTATCTTTCTCGTGCCATCCCTCTTCCTCTTTAGCTTTTGCGCATGGGTGAACTCAGTTCCACCGCGCGTAATCTGTAAATCGTCGATTGTGAAGAACTCAGAAGTCCAGTAAGTTGCTTGAACGGAATCTTCCTCTTCGCTTCGTTCTTTTTTTTTCTCTTCTCCCCCCAATTCCCCCTGGCCCATCGGTCTTTCTTCTATTCAAGTTCTTTCATCTCACTCCTCCAGGAACTCGTTCACCCCTTCCAATCTACGACATACCCTTCGCCACAGAGAGACTGTCTCCTAATCTCTTTTTTTTTGTCTCCTCCTTCCACGTTGCCGTCTTTTTTTATCCTCCACTGCTTGAAGCGCCCCCCCCCCCCCC
>NW_021680410.1:174819-192840 GCF_001412515.2 Diachasma alloeum
CCCCCCCCGCTCATTCTTCCGTTTGTGCGACTCTCGTAGTGGCGTCTCTCTCGAATCCACTCGACGGCTGGTGAAGTGGAACCGAGGGTATATTGAGAGAAGGAAACAGAAATGAGAATAAAAATGCGAGAGGATTTCTTTCAGCGTCCGATAAAAGCCTTCGACTCAGTGCCCAATATTGATTTGGCTCTAATCCGTGGAGAGGACCCTCGTCATTGGTAAAATAAACCGGCGAGTAATAACTTCGGGCTTGGACTCGAGATGTATAATCTTTTCTCGAGGGGGGAAAAAAGGCGACTGCGAGTCACGCGAGTTACGACGGAATTTTTCGCGTGTGTGGAGGTAACGGGGAAAACACGACGTTTGGCCGTTTAACGCGCGAGGTTTTTTAGGGGGAAATGGGACGGCTGAGGAGAATGGAGAATGTGGAAACTTCGGTTGAGAAACGGGGAAGGGGTAAATCACCGCTTGCTCATTCGATTCATATTTTTTCGAATGTTCTTTCCGGTTTTTGAATAATATCGGGGAGTCAAGCGGCACATTTTTTCACGGGAGAATAGGGCTGGGTTTGTACCGACGTTGTGCGGAGATTGACGAGGAGTTAAGGATATCCTATTACTTTGGCTTTTTTTTCATGTGAAATGCTTTTCTGGTTTTGTAGTCGAACGTCGGAGCTTTTTTAGCCTCATTTGTTGCTCTAAGTTGCTGGATATTTTACCATGATTTTGTTATTTACATTTTGCAGGTATGAATTTGAATGTCGATATTGAACCGTTAGAAAACATTTTACAATTCTCGCAATTTTTGAAAATTACGAGCATTTTCTGTAAATAATTATAATTTTTTATTTTTTGTTTAATTTAAATAATTTCTAATTTTGCTTGGAAATTATGCAGAATATCATGAAACGTCAAGATATGATGTTTTTAGAAAATGTGTGTGTATGTCAGTGGATGTGTGCGGATTTTTGGGAATTTTTTTATAAATCTTCACGAAAAAAGGAGTAAATTCAAAGGTAAAAATCTGAAATTTAGTGAAATAATTGGGATTATTTGGGAGCACACCTCGGTGAAATTTCGGAGATTTGGAAGACACAGCAATTTCTCGAAAATCTTGGTTTTTCAATATCTCAAAACGTACGCGACTGAAATGAATTTTTTAGGCGTCAAAATATTTCTTATGATAATTTCTATCAAATTAAGTCATAATATTTCCACTTAACCAGGGATAACTCAGTATTTTTATAGAAAATTACGGGTTTTTTCTATTTAAAAAAAATACCTAAACGTACATAAGATGTAAAGGACCAGCAGACTTCTGTCATTAAAAATACTGCCGTAAAATCTAAAAGTCAATCATCGCCTCCATAACCTAGATACAACAACAATTTTTTCTCCTAAACTTTGGAAAACGTTTCAGTTAACATCACCTTTATGCTTTGAACCAATAATAACTAGCCAATCGTGTAACTCTATAAAATGTAATATTGGCAATGTTAAATAAAATGATTTGTAATTTCTTCAACGGAATTTTTTGAACTCATCATCACCGCTATTTAAACCGTTTTCAGGTGGGAGAAGTCAAGGAAGAACAATTGAAATTGCATTTTTTTAAAAGACTATTTTTTATTCATTAAAACGACTATTTTTAAAAATAACATATTCAAACTCCTGAGTCCAAAATGAGTTACCCTGACGTAAAAAATTGGAAATTTAGGATTTAACGAATACAATTCTCCTATTCGGAAGCAAGAGGACATTCGGGCTTTGACCTGTGGAGAGGAAACACCTCCAAAACCATTGTATAAATTCAGAGATAAATCACATTCACTTATTAGATTTATCCAGACCCATATTTATTTTGACTACATGAGTTCGGTAGCAGTGGGCGAGGAGTATCACGCTTGGTGGCTCCCTTGGTTACTCGGAGCTATTTCCCTTCTGGGGGCTATCTAGCTGAGAAACGTCGAGGCAATACGTTTTTACATTACTGGGTTAAAAATACGTAATTTGGAATCACTGGGGCGTTCCTATACGCTCGTAAGCACGGGATAAAGATGGGGGAGTGGGGGATGAAGCTGTGTTTGCCGGATTTGGTGGGGAGATTTTCATGTGGCTGGGTTACAATATTCACAGGGATGCGAATGGTGGAATTAATAATCTGAATTGGAGTGAGATAGATCAGTGGTGATGGTCAATAATTCAGTACACTGAGAGAAAAACGACAAAGTTCTCAAACAAGTTTTACTTGTGCCAAGAAAATAGTTTTTTGAAAATGGTCGAAAAAGGATTTTTTTGTGCCAAACATGCAGAGAGTGCGCCGGAATGAAAAATTTTTGTCGCAAAAATAGATTTAGTAGTTCAAAAAAAATTGCCTTCTCTGTACACGCAAGAAATGTCATTTCTAGCACTACTCCTTCGTTATTCGATACTCCCATACGGATTTTGCTCCCGAAAAATCTTTGTTTTATGCGGAGCAAGGGATAGTAATTTTTCTTTTCGGCTGTCTAATAATCACAGACAAGAAATGAACCCTTAAATGAAACAATAATAATGATATGATAGCAATCTTGCAACTTAGGGATGAAATATTTATTGATAAATTTTCCTCTATACGAGATATTTTCATCCTGAAAAGGCACCGTCTGGTGTGAATTATCTGCCTCTTGAGCCAAATATTTCGTTGCTATCTAGAGCTGTTGGCCCAAACAAGACTTGCTTGACAACGTGTTTGTTTTTCTCTCAGTGTAGCGAAGCGCTTAAACGGTTTCAGTCGATTTAACCATTTACTGAGTCGTCGAGGAATATCTCCGAATCTAAGGGAGATGACCAAATTTTCGTAATGACCTTTTCTGCAGCCCTTAATTCGCTCTACAAAAAAGGTTGTAGCAAAAATTTTGCTAACTCCCTTAGATTTCGAGATGTTCATTGAAAACTGGCCAATAGTCAAAATCGACTTGAACGGTTTTACTGTTTCGCTGAATTTCACAGAGAATAACAAAGTGTTGATTTTCAGGGAAGTGTCAGGGCCTTTCAGGAAGATGTCAGTGATTTTCATCATTGAAATTTTTTGATAAATTCCGAAAATTAGAGATGAGTTCCTGAAAATTAGTGCTAATAGCACTAAAAATTACTGACAAAATCACTGAATTAAGAAAACTTTTCACGTGTTGAAATGGAATATTGAAAGTTAGTGACAAATCTCTGAAAATCAACCCTTTTTGGTCGCTGTACGACACCTCAAATTTGAACTATCACAGTGCTCCGAAAAAAGCCAAAAAGATGAAGGATTGTTCAAGGCAATTGAGACTAAAGCCAGAAACGCCTTGGTCTTTTCCTCCGCTGGCACTGCTGTGTAATGGGAAAAAGCTCCTACGACGGTATATACCGAAACTGCCAGAACGGAAGAGAATGGGGTGTAGGAGGGACGAACACTTTAATCTTCGTTTTAAGTCACGTACCGTTTCGCGCGCGGGGGCTCACTGAGGCGCCGGATGAAAAATTCATTCGTGCCACTGTGTACTCGGGGGTTTACTTGGGCTCTATTTTTTCTCCTCGTTTTTTTTCCACTGCAAACGAGAAAGTAGGAGCGGAAATTCCCTCTTGAGAATTCCATTTGAAAAATAACATAAGCCCGCCCCCACGAGCCTTTTTGCTCTCTGCCGGTTTATTTTTTTCGCACATGTTTGAAATCCCTCGAATATCCACCGTTTTTAAAACAAAGTATGAACAATATCTCGAATCGAAAATGAGAACTCGAACAAGGCGGATGTCTCGAACGGGTGAAGAAAGTAAGGCGGTTTTCATGAGTGCTATCGTCTTGCGTCGAATTTTCATGAAGCCTTGACAAAAAAAAGAGAATTACGTACCAGTCTATGAAACATGAATAAACGAATCGTAATTGTCCAAATCCTTTAGGTCAGAGGAAAATAGAATAATTCTACTTTCTTAATATTGAGTTTACGCTGTTAAAAATCTTTGTCTGAATTTTCCGTAAAATTCAGACAAAATCAATTATTTGAAATAATAATAATTCTTTTCAGTAAAATATTATGATAGTTTTTAATATTTGCCATCTATACCTGTAATAATAATAATAATAATAATAATAATCAGAATAATAAGAATAATAATGAAATGTAATAATTGTAAAACTAAAAATCAATTATTTGAAATAATAATAATTCTTGTCAGTGAAATATAATGATAGTTTGTTTTCTTGATATGGTGTTTAAACTGTTAAAAATTTTTGTCTGAATTTTCCACTGAAATTTCAGGAAATCTTGTCGCTGAGAATTTATAATTTTGTCGAAAAATGAAAGAGAACTGTAAATTTCTGTTGAATTTTTCCCTGAAAATGAATAGAAAACCAGAAAATTCTGGTAAATATATTTTTGAATTTTCAGGACAGCGACACTGAATGAGATTTAGGGGGAAAAATCATGAAATTTCAGATTTTACTGAAAATTTAATGCAATTTGACACTGAATATTCATATTAGATTGGAAAGTCAAATAATATAAGGAATTCTCGTCTTTATGCCCCTTAAAATTTTGGAATTTTACTGAATTTTCAGTGAAACCTGAAATTTCATGATTTCATTTGATTTTTTCTTCCCTACATTACATTCAGTATCACTGTCCTGAAAATTGGTCGTCAATTGTCCATGAAATTTCATTTTTTTAGGAAATAGAACATGAGCAAATCATTTATTGTGATATAAAAATTTAACAGTCAATAAATTGGAAGATGTGATTTTTATCAGTCGTGTTGCTTTTTGCAATGAGAACGATTATAAACAATTAATTGAAAAACGGATAATTGAATTTGCACCCAGAAAACTGATTTATCAGTACCAAATACATTTTTTTTTACAAATTGAATAAAAATTTTGATTCAAAGTATTTTTTATATTAAATGAATGTGCTTTTACTATTAATCAATCTTTATTTGAATAAAATAAATTGTTCGTTTAATATAATCAAATCCTTTCTCTTGAAATACGAAAAAACTTCAAATAACTTATCTGATTCAAGCGAATGAAATAATGAAAAGGCGCTGGTCTTCATAAAAATATTGAAACATCATCCCTCCAATTCGAAGCATTTAATGGAGAGAATTTCATTATTTGAGGTGAGGGAGGAAAAACGAATGAATTGGGGTTGACATTAATAATATTTGATGCATGGGGTATTGGGTAAGACTGGCCAATCACTGTTAAATCACATATTCATCGTAAAACCCACGGTTTACGCAAATTACTCAGAGACTGCTGGGTTACCAATCGTCTGATCGATATCACATTGTGAATAACGACGGTAATGGGGATATCCCCACCCATTGCACAGCGCAGGTATAAAACCGTGCGTTTTATGTTCTTTCATGCGTTTTACGCCCTGGAGCGTTTAAAGGAATTTTAACGAGCGGATAAGGAACGCACGATTATTGTTCCCTCTCCTCATTATGCTACGTGTTTTTGTTCATAGTTGTGGATTAATGTACATGGTGAAAAAAATTTATGGAAAAATACACGTCAAGTCTAGGTGTTTATTGGCAGTTCAGACGGTTTTCGGTATCAGAACTCGTGGAAAAATGCTGTGGCTCTTGTGAAAATCGCAATGTTTTTGTGGAGTTTTATTCTGAAAAATATTCTCAATCAATTGGAATTTTGTGAATGTATTCAGCTGAATTTTCCTGATTTTCGTTAATTCTCAGGGAATGATTGAACTAAAATTCACAGTTATAATTATGTTTTAACAGCCCGTCACCCTTATCATTCGTCTATGGGACCAATCCCCCATGGGTCGAACCCCCCATAAACCCGATATTTGGGCACCTCATATCCCCCATTTTTTGCCGATTTTTTCTTGGGAATATACCGCATTTTTAGTTCAATCTAAAAAATTTCTAAAATTATTACGACAATTTGCCCCGAATAGCTCTCGTATTATGAGGTGTAGAAGCAACACTCATTCCACCTTTTTTGTGTAGAATTTCATACTCTACACTTTTTGTTTGAAACATTTTTTTATAACATTCCCCGCTTTCGAGTTATCAACGAAAACCGTCGTCGGGGGTGGTTTTGCACTTTTTTCCACTCTTACGGAGTGAATGGAGAGGCTGAAGTTACACAGTTTCCCAACGGTCTCATGCAATTGCTGTCAAAATTCAGTCCACGGAGGTTTCCACGCCCATTTTACCTATTTTTACTGGACTACCCGGGGAACGGGCAATAAACTTGGAGTTGGCCTCCCCTGCTGCTATATTTCTATCCTCAAGACAACAGACGAGCTCAAACCTCTATATCCATGGATGCCGTTTTCTGCTCGGCAACAAAAAAAAAACACAGAGGAAAAAGTAAAGACCACCTTAGCGCATTCGCGTGTTGTATTGCAACTGTTGAGCTATACATCGACTATCGAATTTCGATTCCAGTTCATTGCCCACCACGTCTTTCCTTCCCGTAGTCTCTTCTTTTTACTCTACTCCCCTCTCGATGTTGTCGGTGAATTGCCGTTGCTCCAATGTCTTTGCAGAAATTGCTTTTTCTATTATTCACGCTCATTCATCTTTATGTTGTCTCCTCACGTGTAGCCATAAGACACGCTTCGACGTCGACGGTTGCACAAAAATAGAAAAACGATTCTCCACTGCACTGGCAGGAAATTACTGCTTAAGTTTCAAGTAAAAAGTCTTGAAATTTTTTAACAAATTTTAAAGCCATTATGGGCACGATATTTCTGTTAAAATGAGGGTGAAGACGGGATTTTTTGCTTTAATTGTTTGCTAATGACTGGATGGAATTGAATCTTTTTTCTGCAAATGTTGGTATTAGTTGATAGGGCTGAGTCCTATCAAGGAAATCTTATTCAATTTAATAAATTGAAATGAACAATGAAGCATTCTGCTAATCATGAAGTGAAACGTTCCGAAATTGTTATCAATTTTTTTTTATTCCCATCATAATTTCACGATTTAAATGACATGTTGAATGATATCTTATGAATGATAAATCCCATGAGCCATTTTATCTCAAATTAAATCCAACTTCATATGCACGGAGAGAAATTTTTGATAAAAATTATCCTACCGTTCTATAGAAGTGTATCATGAGTCATCGTTTCCTCATTTCTATCCCGAAATTTATTAAAAATTGATATATGATGATCAAATTTTATTTTACATTAGCGAAATTTTCTCCTGATAAAAATAAAAATTACCGTGCCGGTATAGTAAAAATTACTGTACCGGTAGGCTAAAATTTACCAACCGTCCTAGAATTTTCGTTGTTATCTACATAAAAATTATTGGACTGGAAGGGTAAAATTTATCATGCGTCCGAATAAAATTTCTCTAACGTGGAATAAAATTTGATCATCATCTATTAATTTTTACTAAATTTCAGGATAGAAATGAGTAAACGAAGACTCATGCTACACTTTCATAGAACGGTAGGATAATTTTAATCGAAAATTTCTCCCCATGTGTGAATTGCACCATTGAAAATTCAAATGCATCTGTCACTCAAATTTCAAAAAAACTCCCAACAGTGTGAAAGGAAAGGGAAATAATCCGCATAAAATAAAACTACAGCCATTAATTTTTTCCGCGGATCAAAATAATGATGTCCGTGTATACTCGTAAATATGGTAGCAAACTGACGCGAATCCGTGCGAGGCAAACCAACACACAGCGATTATCATCATTGTCATTATTATTCATACCATATTACGGTCGAGTTACCGGGCGTGCCCCGGTATTATAACCGAGATATCCGTTTTTGCCCGAGCCATGTATTTCATACTCCACCGTTTTGGTCTTTGGTCGTTTCCTTCCTCCCTCTCTCTCGCCCATCATTTATTAATAATTTACTCTTGGTAACGTACGCTAAACACGATAATCAAAATGAATTCATTAAGTAACGCGATCAAGCGTGTCGCACACGATTCGTTCGATCGACGATGTGTGACCTCGACCCGAGCGATAAACTCTACCTAAGTGGTCTCCCCCGCCCCTGCCCACTCCCTATCAAGCTGATCAGACTCATTACCTCAATCAATCGATCGCTAGTGCTGCTGAATATTCATTTCTTCCCTCGAATTCTTCCTCTACTCTTTATATCAATCGGAATATCTCCGTAAATCAGACTGATGAGGGTCATGGGGTTTACGAAATCGATGAAATCAGGGGAATCCCGTAAATCTCGTAATTTCCAATTGTGGAATTATTTCTTCAAGTCACAATGAAAGCATTTGCAGCGAACGGAACGGTTTGGTATGAAGTAAATTTAATAAATCTAATAGAAAATCATCAATAGAATGTTCTGTTTGGAAAACTCTCGAGGTGACCAAAGAATTTTGGGAGGAGTAACAGCAAGTGAAAAATCACATTTGTCACGAGATGGTCAATATATTTTTATGTCACTAGGCCCGATAAACCCCGATTTTCGGGCCCAACGACATAAAATATCGTATGTCACACGGCGATAAAAGCATTAAGTGGCGAATGTGATTATAATCCGAGCCAAAGCCACATTCGCCAGATAATACTTTTATCGCCTGATGACATAATATACTATTGATAATATATTAGCAATTTGCTTCCGATTGCACTGTTAAAAATTTTTGTCTGAAATTTCCGGTACATTATTTGGAAGTTTTTATCACATTTAATTATGTTTGAAAGTTCAAGGAATTTCGTCATTAAACCCTCAGAATTTCGTGGAAAAATCAAAGAGAACTGTAAATTTCAGTTCCATTTTTCCCTGAAAGTAAATAGAAGATCAGAAAATTCCGGTAAATATTCTTGAATTTTTAGGACAGTAACACTGAGTGCGATTTAGAGGGAAAATTATGGAATTTTACTGAATTTTCAGTGAAACCTGAAATTCCATGATTTTTTTCCCCCTAAATCGCATTTAATGTCACTATCCTGCAAATTTGTAGTCAACTATCCATGAAATTTCATTTTTTTCTAACAGTGGACTGTTAAGAATTTTAGTCTGAATTTTCCGTGGCAAATCCCAGAAATTTTTATCGTGTTCAAGTTCCACTGAAATTTCAGGAAATCTCGTCATTGAAAAATAGAAAATTCCACTGATTTTCTGGTCGAATGATCTGAAAATCCATAAAATATTTGATTTTTCAGTTCAATTATTCTGTGAAAATTCAGAAAAATCCGGGAAAATTTGAAAATTCATGTAATTTTTCTACCAGTGTAGAATCGTTTGTAAAATGTTCTAATGCAATACAATCATGATAATGCGTTGTTAAAAAATTTCGTCTACATGTTCCGTGCCAAATCCCAGAAATTTTTATCGTGTCAAGTTCCCCTGAAATTTCAGAAAATCTCGTTATTGAAAAATAAAAAATTTCACTGATTTTCTGTTCAAATGATCTGGAAATCAATAAAATACTTGATTTTTCAGTTCAATTATTCTGTGAAAATTCAGAGCAAATTAGAAAATTCATGTCATTTTTCTACCAGTATAGAATCATTTGTAAAATGTTCTGCAGCAATAAAATCATGATAGTGCGCTGTTAAAAATTTTCGTCTAAATGTTCCGTGCCAAATCTCAGAAATTTTCATCATGTTCAAGTTCCACTTAAATTTCAGGAAATCTCGTCATTGAAAAATAAAAAATTCCATTGATGTCCTGTTCAAATGATCTAGAAATCAATAAAAATCCTTGATTTTTCAACTCAATTACTCTGTGAAAATTGAGAAAATTCAGGGAAAATGTGAAAATTCATGTCATTTTTCCACCAGTACAAAATCATTTGTAAAATATTCTGCAGCAATAAAATCACGATAGAAATCAACAAAATCTTACCTTCAATGCAGTCATTCCTGACGTCATTGGGCGAAATTGACTGCATTTCACAGTCATCGTGACGCTGGATTTTGAAGTTATTAGCCCCTCGGAGCTATTACCCCGATCAACCGGATTCCACTGAAAGGATTTATACGGGCGATATTTGTCAGGATGACCTTATACACCCATTCACCACTCGAGTTGCCCCCAACGGTCTGTACAGACACTTAGAGGAAGATACCGGTCGGCGAATGGTGATATGTATATGTATGCCCACCCCGACGCCTTTTCTTCGCTCCTGCATCGTCTCCCGGGCTTCAGTGTGTAAACATCCACGACAACACGCGGCGCTTACCTGTCTCGTCCTTTCGTTTTTGCCCGCTCTACCATTGTCGCTTGTTCGACTGGGGCTCCACTGACAAGATTCGAGGAGAGAAGTGGAATGTGTGAGTCACTGGGGGAAGAGAAAAAAAATGTTGATGGTAATTCCTTTGAATGAGAAGTCGTGCAGTTAATGATGGAGAAATTAGTGTAACATTTCTCATATGATAATTACAGTGCAAAGAGTTTTTTCATTCAAAGAAGTTATTCCTTGAAAATTAACATGAAGTCAATGCCATAAAAAAGAGGATAATTTTGATCCTTTGATTTTTATTTTTATTTATTTGGGCAATTTATTCAGATCACTGGTCATTTATGATGCCAACACTACGACGAAATATTAACTCCATTGGGACGTGGAATCATACGACATTTTTAGTGACTTTTACGTTGTTTTGGAATTTAATGACGTTTTTAATTTATTGAAGGGGTTGGAGAGGTGGTGAGGGTGGGAGATGAAATGAAATCAAACATTGAATATTATTCTGAAGTAAAATACTTTTCGTCAGTATTTTTGAAAACAAAAACTTGTTTAGCTTTATTTTCTCAACCCCCTGCAAATTCTGCTTCATGGCCGCTATTTTTTTAAGCAATCAAATAATCAGTGAAAAAACGCTTGGCTATTTTCATGCAACATGATCGATCGTTGAGAAAAAATGAATGAAGTGCATTGTTAAAACACTTTTGGCTGAAATTTCCGTTTATGGAAATTCTTTTTACATTTTAAATCCACTAAAATTTCAAGGATTTTTGCAGGGATCGGCAAAAATTGCTACTAAGTCATTTTAAAGGAAGTTAACCGTAGATTAATCAAAGTTCATTACTTTTATATTTAAATTAAAGAATAATTTTTAATTCTGAATTATAATTAAAGAATTAATTATAAATATCTGGATGTGATTTTTCAATTAATCTAATAATCATCATTCTTGAGGAGTTGATTAGTGTTTTATAAAATATTTAAAAAATACAAAATGTTGATTGATAATTCATTTAATAAAAATTGAGAAGTTTATACAATAACCTGATTTTGTATCTAATAAAATAATCTAAATTTTGTATTATGATTTTGCTTCTCTGAATTTTTGTCATTAAAAATTCAGAATTTCATAGAAAAATCAATGAAAATTGTTAATTTCATTTCAATTATCCCGTGAAAATTAAAAAATGTTGATAAATTCTCATTTCAATTCCGTTTTGAAATGTGGAATTTAATTCAAATTTCAGTGAAATCTGCAACTTCATAATTATTTCCCCTTACACCCCATTCATTGCGACTCTCCTCAAACCCACCGTCGACCGTCCCTGAAATTTCAATTTTTTTCGAACAGTCTATTAGTAAAAACAAATGAGCCATCATAGCTTTGAAGGATGTCCAGAATACACACCTCAATGCCTCGATGTGAGACCCTAGTTTTCCCAACGCAAATGAAAATCCCCGATTCAAGTGCAATAAAAACCGAAAACCGCACTCCTAATAATTCTCCAAAGACACCTCGGCAAATAAAACTGCCTCGCTCTCCCCGTTTGCGAACGTGTATACAATTTCAAGTCTACAATTTCCGTGCACACGTGTCTCCCAACCCCGTCCCAAAGAAAACAGTTATAAAAAGGCACCGCGGGGGTAAGGGGCGAGTAAAAAAAAAGCCAGGGCTGACTACCCATCACGTACCCAATCTCAACTGCAGGGGTGATTTCGTTCCAGCATGGATGGATTTATTTAAGGGCGTGTTATTCCAAGGATGGCACAATAGGAGAAAGCAAGACAAAGAGAGACCGAGGAGGGGACAGAAAAAAACAGACAGAGGTTTATGGCCGACATCTGCGGGCAGTTTTGACCCCCCGGCGTGACGAAACATCGAATGTAGCGAGAGACAACCCACGAGGAGTTGGGGTAAGGGGTAACTACACTGGGGGCGACTGCGGGTGCCGGGAGTGAGACAGTGAGAGTGCCGGGCAAATCGACCGTTAAAAACTTCTAGGGGCGAGTAATTCCATTAGCGCTCCACAGTAGTCCCCAAGGGCACCGTGACGCTCGACCCAATCCCAAACTATACGACCCCTCGTCTCTCTCACTTGTGCTGTTGGTGTTGCTCCCTGGGAACGTTCTACTCAAGGGGGAACAGAGGTGCGAGCGAGAGAGACCGAGGGGACACATTTACCAGAAAAGCCGTAGAGAATTTGGATCATCTCAATTTGTCACCCCATGTTGTGACCCCGGGGAAAAAAGCCTCAAATCGTATCTCCACATACCTTTTTTTTCTCATCTGCTTTAATATTCATTCGTCATTCGAAGGAGTTTCGGAGTGAATGAAAAAAAAAAGTGGATTAACAAGTTTTTCAATGGTTTCGCCTTTTTTTACCCCGAGAACAACATTAATTAATTCATTCTGGAAAAAGAACAGGAGAATAACCGGTCGCATGTATACGTATGTACATGCCACGAATGTTACGGGAGGACTCATAAATCGTACGTCGTGTTAATTCCCTCGAACGTGCAACATAGAGGCGGCAAAGATACTACCGGTATTAACCTCGAACATAATTTGGTGGGTGTGCGAAGGCGGGAGAAAAAAAGGGTTGAAGTGTGATACAACTGATAGAAAATTCGGAGGAATCTTGTTTCAACATCGCGAGGGACTTTCGGTGAGAGCTTTTTTCGGTTAATGTGAGGACGTAAATCACTGGTTCGTTTATTTTTCATTTAGTCGCCAGTTTGGGGAGTGAGAAATTTGAGAGGAAAAAGTTGAAATGTCAATCTTGGGAATCTACATGCTGCACTGTGATATTACCCCTGGGAATTGTTTGTGTTGCCAACCCCAGTGGTTACCGTGGCATATGAATTCCAGCCCAACCTGTCTCTACTTCTAGTTTCGTCGGGAAATTCGATCTAGGTTAGACCGAAGGACAAAAGCAACGGTATCGGGTATCGGAAAACGAGATCAATTCCGAATCTCAACTGCAACTGTTAGAGACTCGTGAGTGTATCGCGTTAATGAGGCTAATATTGCGTAGTGTGGGGAATTTTTCTAAATTTTATGGAAAATGTGGTAGGAATTCTCGTGGGAGTGACATTGAATTCGATTTAAGGGAGAAATGGTTATGAAATTTCGAGTTTTAGGGAGAATTCAGGGAAATCCGCGAGTTTTCGGGGGAATGAGGCGGAAATTCCGCAACTTGACTGAATTTTCAATGGAATTTCACATGAATATTCTGACAATGGCGCGGGATTTCAAGTTATCCCTGAATTTTTTTTATTCAGGCATTTCTGAATAATTGCAGTTCAATTTGCATACATATTTCTGGTTATAAACGTGTGACCATGTGAACTATTTACAGATGTGGTAGCTTAGAGCTATTAACAATACACTTCAAATTTTTATGAAACATTTGACAAGAAACTCGTTAATTATAACAGGACAGTTTTTATCTAGTCTAATTGGAATGGAATTTAGTCTAGTCTAGTCACGGAATGGTTGAACTGAAAAATCGAGCATTTTATTGATTTTGGATCACTCAAACGGAGAATCAATGGAATATTTGATTTTTCAGTGAAGAAATTTCCTCAAATTTTAGTGGAGATTAAACACGATAAAAATTTCCGGAATTTGACGTGGAAAATTCAGACGAAAATTCTTAACAACGCATATCTCGATAACCCGTGATGAGTACAATGTTCCACGTCGCAAACTGACATGTTAAAACACGAAAACTCGTCGGAATGAATAATAAACATTGCATTTCAGTAGCGAAGTGGTAAAGCGGTTTAAGTCGACTTATCTCTCAGTTGAGTTTTTGATGAATATCTCCGAATCTAAAGGAGATAATGAAATTTTCGTAATAACTTTTTTTGTAGAGAAAATTGAGCGCTACAAAAAAGGTTTTGATAAAATGTTATCTATCTCCCTTAAGTTCCGACATATTCACTAAAAACTGGCCAATAGTCAAAATCGACGTAAACCGCTTTACCACTTCGCTACTGATTTAAATTCATCAGATAATTCAGCTTATTCGACTGAAAAAGTATGCGATAGCATTTGTGCAGAAACGGAAGTCGCCGTGGCCGAAGTACAAAACCAGTGGTATCAGGTATCGGAAAATGAGATCAATTCCGAATCTCAACTCCGTGAGTATATCGAGTTAATAATGTGACTAATATTGCACACGGAGAGAAATGTTCAGTAAAAATTACGGAACGCTCTGGAAAAATTCCGTGATTTTAGGTAAAAGTTACGTGACAGTTCCGTAAAATTTCCACACGAAGAGAAATTTTTGATAAAAATTATCCTACCGTTCTATAAAAGCGTATCATGAGTCATCGTTTTCTCATTTCTATTCCCGAAATTTAGTACAAATTAATATATGATGACCAAATTTAATTCCACGTTAGAGAAATTTTATCCTGATAAAAATAAAAATTACCGTGCCGGTAGAGTAAAAATAACTGTACCGCTAGGGTAAAATTTACCAACCGTTCCAGAACTTTCGTTATTATCTCCATAAAAATTATCGGACTAGAAGATAAAATTTATTATGCGTCAGAATAAAATTTCTCCAACGCAGAATAAAATTTTATCATCACATATTAATTGTTCCTAAATTTCGGGATAGAAATGAGGAAACGATGACTCATGCTACACTTTGATAGAACGGTAGGATAATTTTTATCAAAAATTTCTCTCCGTGCATATGTGCACAACGATAACTCGTCTCATCTAATTTGTTAATCATAATAACCCGTGATGAATCCAACATTTCCCGTCGCAGACCGACATTTCGAAGCCCGAAAACTCATCAGAATGACTAATAAACATTGCATTTAAATTTATCAGATATTCATCTCCTTCGATTAAAAAAGTATGCCATAGTATTCGTGAAGAAACGGAAGTCGTGTTCACCGGGTGTATATGGTCTTGGAAAGTCGCCGTGGGTTGAGAGCATCGGTGCGGTTAGCCGCACAAACCACACCGACTGGTTTCCAGAGTCTCTCTCTCCCTCACGCCACTCTCGGTTTATCCCATTGCGAGTGGATTCTCATTCTCTCTATCTTATCCGAGCCACCTCTCTCCCTCCCATCCCACCCCCCTATTTTAATCCGCCCGTCCTTCTCCAACCTGTATCAATAGCCGCTATTTCTCTCTTCAGTTTCACTTGCGCGCGCACATGGTTCTTTACTTCCACTCCTAATGCTACCTCTTTCCCTGGTTCGCGTCGGTAAGCATGGAGTACTGGGGCGAGGACACGTATCTCCCACCCAAACGTACACGAATGTACACGCAAACCGGCTGTGGCGACGGTGGCGGCAGCGCTCCACATAACCACAGCCGACCAAGCGCAACCGACAGCTTCACCCAACACTCACACCGACATTCACACTCTTCTTTCCTTGGGCCCCATCTCTCTCTCTCTCTCTCTCACTCCTTGTTCTGTTTTCCTATTATATACCCGACATTTCTGCATGTATGCACCGTTGCTATGGCTCTCCTCTCACGTCTTCACCCACGCGGACAATAAGAATGAGACAAAGAGGTACTTCCCATTTCTCTGGACTCGAAATGCAGGAATATGTGGGAACGGAACGTGTCGATGTTTCGGGAATTTGTTTTGGTTCAATGAGTAGTGGACGATATCTTTTTGACTACACTGATAGAAATTTTTTGAAAATTGAGTAATACTTGCACTTGAATTCTCAATTGTGTCAATTTGAAAACAATTTGAGATCAAAACCTTCCTGAAATCTCTCGTTCAGGTTGAAAATTCAGGATGGTTCGGGGTTTTCATGGAGGATTATCAGCTATAATACTCCAAGGACTTCAAAATTATCGGATATTTCCCGAATGTTTTGTTGCATAGCAACGAGAGGGATCAATTGCAGATGCAGATTAAAATCCCGAGCGCGTAGCGCGAGGGATTTTACTGCAAACTGATCCCGATCGTTGATATGCAGGAAAACTTGAGGGAAATATCCGATGAATTTTGAAGGTCGAGGGGTATTCGGAGGACAATTTCTTCAATTCTGATTTTGGCCGATCCGGGTGCAGTGTTCGGGGTTACGGGACACATTTCACCGAAATGTGAGGAATATCTTTCAAATTCGTAGAAAACAATTGACAGGCTACAGGGAAATTATCAGTCTGATAATTTCCCTGCAGCCGGGGAAATTATCAGTGTGAAACGCGTCACGTGACTCCGAATACAGCACTCTGATTGGTCAAAATCAGAATTGAGGAAATTGTCATTGATATTTCAATGACATCTAGAATTTTCAAATTCATTGCGGAAATTGAACGGCACATCCAACTGAAATTTCAGTGGATTGAAAATTCGGGGAAATTGTTTGATGTTTCAAATTGTTTAATAATTTTCATCATCATGTAGACCTGAAAATTACAATTCCATTGAATACTCCAGAATTCAACTGATTTTTCAATAACTAAATACATAAAAGTTTCATATGAATGAGTGCTTGTTAAAAATTTCAAGATTTTTTTCTTGAAATTTCAAGAGTAATTTTCTAACAGTGTAGTTAATAAATAGATTTAATTAGGTACTTCAAGTGTATATACAGGTGGCAAGGATAATCCCATGTTCGACCATTCGGTCGTATTCTACGTTAAAAAAAGAAATGAACAATTCGTACTGAAATTTTGTAAATTGTAATGAGTTTGAGATGAAGCAACGTTTTAATAATTTGAAACTTGAGACACTGATTTATGCTCAATCAAATGTTTTCTTTATATTTTTGATGCAGAATATTTAAGCATTTCTCTATTTTTTTTAGATTGGCAATTGATCATTTTTATCAAATAGTGTCTTTATTTCTGAATCACTTGAAGATAAATTTTCATTTCAGTTGAATCTGTTTCAGGTTGAATAAATAATGGGTGAATTATTTTTGGCTAGTTAATAGATTTAATGAGGTTCTTCAAGTGTATATACAGGTGGCAAGGATAATCCCATGTTCGACTATTTGGTCGCATTATGCATTAAAAAAAGAACTGAATAATTCGTACCAAATTTTTTACAATTATAACGAGTTTGAGATGAAGGAAAGTTTTAATAATTTAAAACTTGAGACGCTGATTTATATTTACTGAACTATTACGTTCATATTTTTCAAGTAGATTATTTGAACATTCGTCTAGTCTTTTTATTGTCAATTGATCATTTTTATCAAACCGCCTCTTTATTTCGCTGAGAAAAAAACACACTCTAATTGTTTCAATCAGTAAGAAATGAAGCGGTTGACTAGAAATTTAAAAATACATTCTAAATATTTTCCTTTCAGTCTTAAGAATTTTCACATAAAAAATTAAACACCTACGTAAAAATAAAGTATCCCATTAACTTCATATTCTATCGCTGAACGCCATAATCAATATCTTCAAATAATCGAATTTCATACGAAAATTGAAAGTCCATTCGCCTCGCACCCCCCCCCCGCAACCTTTCGCNCCCCCCCCCCCTGCAACCTTTCGCCAAACCTCTCTAAATTTGTCACCAAAATCTTTCATCAAATTTCCAAAAAAAAACCTCTCCGTGACGGTATGTATCTCTTCGAGTCTGTAATCGCAGTTGAATATACCACTCTCCGTTCAGAGCAATCTTCCGTTCTCCATTCCCACACAGACACAACTACACCCAACGACTGCGTTTCCGCGAAGCATGACAATGGGGTTTTCTAATCCTCCTTGGATTAAGGGTTGAAAGGAACATTGTATATAAGTGTGCGTGTGTGTGTATTAGTGGGACGAAGAGGTTGGGTTGAGGCTCCAGGTAATGGGATCGACGTTTCGTTATGTTACTTTTCCATCCACATCCCCCCCC
>NW_021680410.1:192851-193619 GCF_001412515.2 Diachasma alloeum
CCCTCCCCCGCCAGACCCGCTCGTTTTCTCTTTTCCCTTCTCTCCCGGCTTGTCACGGTTCGCTGGATCGGGTACCAAATACACACAATTCTCTCTCTCTTTCCCTCATGCCGCTCGTTTGCTTTTTCCCTCATTTTACCCCCAGCCTCCTCAGTTCGTGTTTTTCCCTATGTACTCCCCTCCCCCCCTCCCCGTATTTTTCATGTTTCACTGCGGCTTCGCGTAGCACCTTCATTCCGTTGAGTTTGTGCGCCCTGTACAGCCCCACACGAGTCCGCGCGGACTTGAGTTACAGCTGTCAAACCGCTGAAATTTGAAAAAGTTACGGTGGGATTGGACGAGCGTGCTGGCTCGTTCGAGTCTTCCAGCGGTGTTGGATACCTCCGAGTGTATCTCGAATGAATATAACTGGCCAAGAGTGCGACGAGGGCGCGGGGATTGGCTGAGGTGTTACGGAGTCCGCGTGGAGTTCCTTTACGGTTGGGCGGACGATAGCGGCAATCAAGTAGGAAACTCCTTGGGACTGTGTGTAGCGTGATATTCACACAGCGGTCGGGGGCGGGGGGTCGAGGGAAGGAGAGAAAAAGGGAAGCACCAACACACATTCGATGAGTGCCTCCAAGACCGTATGTACACACACATACGGCAATGCATGCACACTTGTAAAGCGTGAACAGGAGATCCTATTTCGCGTGTGGTACTCTCCATCGTCATCTCTCCTTCTCTATCTCATTTGGCACTTTGGTGTTACTCTATGTATGCAATGGG
>NW_021680410.1:193629-194235 GCF_001412515.2 Diachasma alloeum
GGGGGGGGGGGGGGGAGTCGTCATCGTCGTCGTATAGACGTCCTAGTCGTGTCGGCGAGGGGGATGAAGTAGACTGGGGTGTGGGGTGGAGAGGAAAACTGGTGTATAGTAGATAGGGCGTTGAGAAAGCGGGTAGAGGCGCCATATTTGTGGCGGTGTGGAAAGTGAGGAAAATCACGAGTGCCGAGGGACAACGAGGAAAGAGAGAGACGGGGAAAAGGGTGAAGCCGTCAGACTTGTGACGGCCATTTTGTGAAAAACTTTCGATTTGTATGCCGAAGCTCAGTGCGACCTCCCTCATCACTCCTTTACCCCTCTTGTCCGATCGTCTAGCTAATACCACTCCTCTATTTTTACCATTCCATTATTCTTTTTTTTTTTTCACTTTGGTCTTCGCCTCCCCTCGCCCCTGGCGCTTGTGATATTTTTTCGTTTCGCATGACCGCGCGGATACCGGTCATTGGTCACAATGTTTTTTTTTCCCGTTCATTTCCCCGTGTGCCCTGTAAAATGAATAAAAATTCCATGCTGTCTCTACCTCCATTGCCACCGTAAATAAAAATTCGCCTGCACAAGTACCCCCCCCCCCCCCCCCCCCCCCCCCCC
>NW_021680410.1:194245-217985 GCF_001412515.2 Diachasma alloeum
CCCCTCGATAGAGTGAAAAAATAAAACACGAAAAAACTGGTGTTATATCGATCGAATTTCATTGAAATAACAGACGGCACGATATGTTTCCCGGGCTCTTCATCTGTATGTGTTGTACATTTTCACATGCAGACGATTCATAATATAATACAACCACGAGCGCTAGGGGGGCCTCCCCCTTTTTGCGTGCATAGAATCGTTCGATTGACGAATAAATAGCCGAGTATTATGGGCGAACGAATCGAATAACATGCAACTTACGATTGGGACATTATCAAGTTATCCGTTCATCGCCCCGCCAAACCGTTACCAACAGATTTGTCGGGACGATAACCACCGTTTTCACTGTCTCTCTATTTCCCTCTCATTTTCACCCACACGAATGCCTCAAGGGGTGATGCCCCGGGGAGGTGGTGGGGTGGGGTGATTATGAAACCCACTAGTTTTCCATTCACTTCTATTGATCATGTTTCAGTAATGATGATAAATTTTATCCCCCTCCCCCTCGGCCTCCACCGCCACCGGATTGAATGGAAAAACGATTGGACAAATGAAATACAAACAAGTAATACGTTAAAATATTATCACTATTAATGAATTTATATCGGCCTCGTGAAATTCGTTGGTTAATGCTGTGATAAAAAGAGCTGAATAAACTACGTAGTCACGTAAACGCAGCCATCAACGTTAAACCTACGGCCGTGGTCCTTATCTGGCCTCAATTAGACCGACGTGTCGTGATTTCCCGTGTCCTGTTCCCCCTCTCCCCCCCCCCCCCCCCCCCCCGCCGCTCGTTTCACCATACGCCCTTCGGGGTCATTCACGTAACTAATCGCAATAATTGTAAAGGAGCTATCGTACCGGTTAATGCGCCGGGTGAAACGTCGTTCTAGCGTTATATACACTAGTGTTGGTTTGTGAAAATAGTGGGGAGGGTTTGGGTGAATTGCCCCTGCGCCGCAGAGTGGCGCTGGAGGGGCGACTGGTATCCCCACCACTCATTCACTGGCCAGTCGCTTCGGAGCTATTGCAGAGGCAACAACGTTTATGTCTGAATTGTCGATAATTTAGTGTCGTGGAGGTTACGAGTGAGTGGTTTCGTTATTGTCTCAGGACGCGAGTCAGTTGTCGAGAATATTGTGAATCTGTCGGCTGAGTACTCTTGAATTATTCGATCCGGGGAATGGAGAAGTGATTTTGGAGGGGAAATATAGTTGTGAAAACATCCCCGTGAATTTGGAGTTGGTTTGATCGATCAGTTGTTGAGGGTTATTTTTGGTTTAACGACGGTTTATTTAATGGGGGGGGGGGAGAGAAAACGTGGTGGTGTCGATGCCACATCATTTACCCGTGAATTTATCAGGAGAAGGGGAAGAGAAGAAGCGTCTATCCACGTCTCGCTTGCACACGTTAAACCGGCTGGCGTGACTCTGTTTTACCGATCGAAGGCTACGGTTTATTCGCCCAGTGGCATTTAGCAGTGGGATTGTATCAGTTACGTGTTTGTGTCGTTGTGCTCCGTCACTCAAGCGTTGTAGAATTTTTATTGCTTCTCGGGATAATAATTATGCTGGATGGTTAGATTGTTGCGAGGGGGTATGGTGAAGGCCACGAGGTGTGAGTAGAAACTAATGGCGGGGGATTTGAAATTAACGCTTTCTGGCTGTGACTCGTAGCGCCCTGACGTGTATACTTGTGGTGCTGGCAGTGTTTGCGCGTTTAGCGCGCCTTTTCTCACCTCCAGTGTGATTACTGGGTTTTTTTTTCGTTACTGGCGTCGAGGTTTTTATTATTCTGTGGATTTGAGAGGGTGAAGTGTGTGTGTGATGACGCGTGAAAGTGCCAAAATAAAAGGATAGTCTGACGAACGTTTGGGGATATCGGAGTGTTGGACAATTGGACGTTGTGGAAACGCCTGAAAGATGTATCCCAGTGCTGGAATAAATGCCGCTGCTGTTGCTGCCGCAGCGGCCGCACGCCATCCGGTGAGTTATTATTTTTTGTTGAATTTTTTTTCGTCGATTCCTTCACGTTTCGAAATAAAATAGCAGCAGGGAACTCTTGTACTTGCGTTTTGTTTACACAAATGTGTTTTATTAGTCTTGACATTTCGAGGCACTTGAATATACTGATATACAGAGCCAATATTGTATGAGAACACGTGTGTCAATGGACTAGTGAAGGCACTTAGTGCGTATTTGCTCAGTTCAGCCTAATGCCACTTCCATTTGATCAACGCTCTGCACACGGTGATGAGGAGAGAGAAGAGTGAGGGAGTTGTTGAGTGTGCTAATTTCGATACAGAATCCTCGGGGTCCCCTTCAACGCGCGTATAATGGCGAGCGTAGGGTGGCAAGCACTCAATGAAGTGCCTATACGTTGAGCCCCGGTGGGACACGTGTCCTGCTATGCTTCCTCCCCTCGAATTATCTGTCTCTATCGGTCTTTCTTGTCGCTAGGGGGAAATCAATCGCGGCTTCTCTCTCGGTTTTCCCCACTTTATTTCAGATGTCTCGACACGTGCGGCGACTGATTCATACGTTCCGTTGGGTTTTTTTTGTTTCTTTTCACCCCTAATCCTTTGGGAAATTTGATATTAGGTGCACAGAAGCGACTTGACGCGGGGAGTCTTTCGTTATTAGCGATGATTTTTGGAGTGGCCGGAGAAGTTGGGGGTTCCAGCGGAAATAATTCGAGAACTGCAGAGTGGAATTTCACGATTTTTGGTTCCGAATGGAAGCTTTGCAGTCGTTTTGGATTTTTTGTGTTAAATCGACCAATTTCGGCCATTCGTCGGGTAATTAATGGGTGGAATTGAATCTTTTTTGGAAAGTGTAGGCATTGTTGAGCCCCATCAATCGTCGTTGATTATAATTTAACTAAATTGATTAGTTTCTTTTCATTTTTGAATTTTTTCGAAAATTGTCCCACGATAAGTAAAACGAATGTTCTGAATTGATTGAATGATGGCTTAAAATAGTTATTTTCATCACAAGGTCCACAAAGTATTTTCTGACGAATGTGGCTTTGTAGGCCGAGCCGAAGGCAAGGCCTATAATCACATTCGTCAGAAAATACTTTTGGACCGTGTGATGAATGCAATTTTTCGTCAGAAGGCCCGTAAACCGCGATCAAACCGAGCGAAGCGAGGTCAGAATCGCGGTTTACCGGGTCTTCTCACGAAAAAATTATTTGGATGTTCTTTTGACCGAGTTCGAAGATGAAGGCGATAGGAATAATCTTTATTTTGGTTTATTTGAAAAATTGCAAGTTTTGTATTTTTTGAAAATCAGAATTCCGGGGATATCTCTGAATATCATGCTTCAAATGAATTCAATGATAGCCTAAAATGTTTGTTTTAATGCCATTAAGTTGAAGTTAAAAAATGATTATAATAGCTAAATTGGCTGATTTAATTTTTATGATTATTGTTGAAAATTTAGAATTTTTCATGAATTTCTCTGAAAGTGAGCTTTGCGGTTTCTTCAAATGTGTTGTTTCAAATTCATTCAAGTATGTGTAAATAAAATTTTTCGATTTTATCGAAGGGCTGAGGGGAGAGATAGAGCCGCAAAGAGGACAATCGGTTGTACAGAATAAACGGATCATAAGAATAATGAATGTCTTACCAAATTAATTGGAAAGAAATCTTATTCAATCTAGTAAAATGAAATGAACAACGAAACATGTATAAAGGCAGGAAGTTATTCTAATAATCTCGACAATCAAAAAGCCCTGAAAACGGATTCCGCTAGACGATTACTTCATTCCTTTAGTAATTTTTCTCCGCGTATGATTTGATTCAGAGAGTCAAACGTTTCCGCAATTTTATTGACAAGTGATTCAATAGAGAATAATAAAGTCTACAAGTTGATGTGATTGACTTGTTTTTGCTCATTTCGCGATCTCCTGCTGAGCCTCAACCCTCCTTTTATTTCATCGATATGTCTGTCTCATCCGTGCGCCCACTCAGCCCCACGAAAATGTACCAGAGTGACTAATGTCCCCCAAGTTCTCAAACAGCCAAACTACCGGGTTGAGAGAGAAAACAGTGACTGCGTAGTTGAGACTTCTCGGACGCTAATCGACCGAAAACTAGTGTATCGCGCCAACTCCACCAACAGAATTTGTCTCCTTTATTCCTCACTTCCTCACCACTTTGCCTTCCTCTCCTCCATTTCTTTCATGTCTGCGTTTCAACTTGTTTTTGCACAACTCTCACGGATAAACGTCTGGACAACGAGAACTTTGTTTTACATCAGTGGCTCAACTTTGTGGTACACTCGTGTCTACACTTCTTTCGGTCAATTTATCGCTGAGAGTTTGGGTGAATATTTCTTTGTGAACCGTAATATCGTGAAACAGTACTTCATCAGCCATCGTATTTCAATTATTTAGAGAGTTCTAGGGATCTTTTGAGACCGAAATATGGAGCCATTGTTTTAGTTAATGCGGCAAGTTATGACAGAAAACATTGATTCATTTAAAGTGAAAGAGCTAAATCCCATTCATATCGACTACGACAGAGTCGCAAGTTAAGGAATTCACAATTTTTAAGACTGATCTTTCCGTTGTAATAGTAGAATGGGATTAAAACTCCCTCAAACAAGTTTTCAGATAGTTTAAAATACAATAAAAATGCATAAATTATAAAAGAAAAAAAAGAAAAGTTACAAAGGAATGAATGGATGAACCAATCATTCAAAAGATTAGACTGTTCAATACAAACGTAATTTTTTGTCTCGAGATATGTTTTAATGTTGTTTTATTCCGAAATATAATATTCGCGATATGATTGGTAGCGATGTAACCTCTCCGTATCATTCAAATAATCCCAATCATCACGAGACGATGCTAGGAACATTTGTCAAATGTGCATAGGGACATGAAACTTTCGTTTACCGATTATTATTTAGTAAAAACAGTTATTGGTTTCGTGGATGCCAGGTAGATTAAATAAATGACGATTTATATGAGCAACTGAACTTTCATTAAGACGTATTTTCGCTTCGAGATCAGTTGAAGAACTGTCAATTTTGACTATTGACCAGTTTTCAATGAATATCTCGGAATCAAAGGGAGATAGAAAAATTTTTGTTATAACCTTTTTTGTACAGCCGATTGAGAGCTACAACAAATGTAATTACGAAAATTTCGCTATCTCCCTTAGATTCGGACATATTCCTCAAAAACTCAACTGGGAGATAAGTCGACTTTAACCCTTTTACCACTTCGCTACTCGTATTATTTAGTAAACGTCCGTTTGGAGTTTCGACGTAAGACCACACAGACGGTTTCGCCAGGAAGAGTGACCTCATAGTCTAACCCCCCACGGACGGGGCCCTTTTCTTTCTAAGCGTGTAGTGCGCTCGATACAACTAGAATGTAAATACTTCTACTCAACGGAAAATTATAAAATCGATGTGTAATTGAAGCTACAGTATTCCGTTTTTCGTTATTTCTTTGGTTGAGTTGAATTCCAGTTTTTGAAATAATCAATTTTAAAGAGAGTCATTTACATTTTCATGGGTGGATGCATTGCATCGACCCCGTACGTGAGGGGTTAATAATCAAGTAATATAGTTCAGTAATATGGTCGTATTATTTTGACTCAGTTCAATAATAGTAATCATCATGAGAGCGACAGTAGTGGTCACACGGGTAGCGTGCCTCTAGTTAGTATAGGTTATCTTCCAGAAGAATATCCACGGATTTTTGGAGTGGGGTTCAACCATGTGAGTGGGAATTACGTAGAGTGGGGGTACCCTCGGAAGGATAAACTTCTACTGGATAGCCTATACTTGGCTGGGTATCCGCTGAGCCCTGCCTACTCGTGCGGAGCTGCTGCCGCCAGGCGTGAGTGTACCGAACTCCTGTGCCCATCTAGTCGGTGTGACGAATTGGCACAGCAGGACCCTTTTTTTATTTAAGGCCTTTTGAGTCCCCTTTTCGGGTCGCATTTCGGCACTCTATCCAACCCTACACTGATAGAACGGATTAGTTATTGTTAACGAATGGATTTTGGTTAGAAGTTAGGATTTATTCGGGCTCACCAAATGTTCATTCGTTAATAGTTAACGAATGTATATTTCAGGAGCCTTGTTTGACTTGACTTTCGTCATTCAAGTGAACCATTCGTTAACTATTAACGAATATTCATTTGGTCATATTCAATTCTGCCATTCGTTAATAGTTAACGAATCTCGTTTGGAATAAATTCAATCATTCTATCAGTGTATGCATGCGGCTGTGGATTCTACACTGTACCGCACTCGCGCTCCTATAAAACATAGGAGTAGCATGGGAAACCATAGGAAACCCATGTCGGTATAGGCGGTTACTTTATTAGCAACCTTCCGTTCGCCGGAGCCGTCCGTTGAAAAATTCAATTCCGCGGGGAATCGAACTCGCAACCTTTCGCACACTAGACTTGCGTCTAGCCCACTCAGTCGCCGACGTCGGTACAGCAGGACCCTATTATATCGATCGGATGTACGACAGGGGTTTTCCATGGTTTCCATGGTTTGAGGGCTCATGGTAATCCAGATAAATGTGAAGAGATGAGTGGGAGAAAGGGACAAATGCAGACGAAATGAGGCGGATGAATGACGTAATCATCATGATTAATTCAATTGAATTCTGATTTTGGGGGTTCCACTTTCTGGTACCGTTTTCTCCCTCATTCGGATAAAAATATTTTTGCGATAGAGATTTGTTTCTTTCGCTGTGTGAAAAAAACGGGTTATTGGAGAAATCGTAATATAAGCTTGTTATGCTGATTCCTGCGGAGCGATGGGACATTTGATTCCGAGGAATCCAGTCGACCGGATGTGACGCGTTGATAGGGTAGAGTCGAGTGTCGTTTGAATAAAGAAAAAAACGAGGGGGAAAAGGAGAGCCAGGGGGACGATATGATGGGGACCGGCTGACAATGACGTTCGAGGTTGTGTGTATTATATGGTCAAAGCGAGACGAAAGGGAAAAAAAGTCACCCTCGTACATAACCGCTCCCCTCCGCCCCGTTGAGGGCTGAATTTCTCAGAGCTTGATGTGGGATCGCGTGTACAGTAGTTAAGTAGGTGTACGGGTATTAGGTGGCCATTACGGAAACGAGGGGCCTTCCCTCGCTCGCACGGGTCAAATCTTTTTCTCCCTCCCCCTTATTTATCGCTGTCTCTCTCCGGCTCTTTCATTTCACTTCTCCCCCTCGTTTGGAGAGTGCCATGTAAATATTGATACTTTTAATCGCTGCGTTTAGAAAATTCCGAGGTGAACAGGATGTGTTTAAATGTTGATAGTAATATATACACAGCTGAGGGAGAAATATTTGGGGGGAGTTGTGTCGCGTGAAGTTACATGAATTCGGGGTTTCTTTTCATGGTGGAGTTATTTATTTTTTGGAGGAAGATTAACGTGTCTGGTGTTATTGAAAGAAATAAAGAGAATGGTATATCTCAAAAGTTAAAAAGCACACAAACGGATTTAAAAAAATAGCGCAGTTCTCTCGTTCTGTTATTACTCATCCTTAAGTGGAAAAAAGTATGCAGTGAAAACTCCATATGCGGAGGACGCATTCTCATGTGAAGTTTCATGAAAATGAGCAATGATGGATCGGCAGCGACGGCACGGCCGCTACCGCACTAGTTCTCATGAAACTTCGCATGAGAATGCGCCTGACGCCGTGACAATTTCCGATGCATTGTTGTTTACTTGAGGATTCTCCACACGGAAAAGTTTATGTTTTGAAAAATATATAAAAAAATATCTTATATTGGTCCAATTTATATAAAAAAATATATGAAATATGTTTTATATATATTTTTTTTAATTTGAAAAATATATGGAATTGGCACATATATATATATATTTTTTATAAATTTTTTGATGGAGGTCTCAGGTACACTTCTCGGATATTTTAATCGCATTTTAGTTCCACTGAAATTTCAATGAATTTCGCCATTGAAAATTCAACACTTCGTGGTAAAATTTACGAAAACTGTAGATTTCAATCCAGTTACACCATTAACATTAATAGAAATGATGAAAATTCGGGTGAACATTTTCTTGAATTCCCAATTAATTGATAATTGAACGTAATTGGCTACTGAACACCCCTGTTTTGTATGAAAAAATTTGAGATTTCATTAACTTCCCTATAAAATCTGTAATTTCGTAATGTTTTCTCTCCACAAATCGAATAGAATGTCATCCTCTCGAAAATTATTAGTCAACTGTCCATGAAATTTCAATTGTTCTCATAGTGGAGTTATGTTTGTTTGAAATTGAAAGTAAAAGTGAAAAAAAAATCTAGACATGAACGAACATTTACTGACTTGACATTTTATTTGCCAAGTGTATATATCTGTGAGTGAAATGAAATGGGATCCCATATCCCCGATGAAAATAATCCGTAGAATGGACAACAATGGGCCAGAAACGACCCCTCGAGCCCCTGAAAACGTATTACTCAACCCTGAGGGTGCCGTAAATTGGTCCACTATAGAAGGGGAGCGATGTTTCCGTACTTTTCTCTCTCCCCTAAAGCTCTCAAGCCCCGTTCTCCCTCACCCCACTGGCGCACAACAGCGCTGGCCTATCTTCGATCTTAGTATCTCATTCCCTCTCGGTCTCTGTTTGCTCCGTCTGTTTTCTTTTTCACCCTACTCGAAATCCCAGGCACCCCATTCTCTCAACACTCCAATCCAGCTGACCGGCACGAGGTGGAGATGAATGTTTCGGGGGTTTCTATTGTATCTTTCGCGTATATGGGGTCAATGAGGGAGAAACATTTAGGGGAAATGCCTAATTCTGCACGGTAATCCGTGATGGATTCATCAATAATCATTAGGGCATCCAGTCTTGACACATTAATTGAAAAAGGATTTGTTGAAATAATTGTTGATAAATTCAAACAGATATTCGGCAATTGCTTCCGATTGACAAAGGAAATATGACGATTTTTTTTTCATTTTGAAGATTTTTTTTCTGATTTTGAAATGAGACTTGACACATCCAAATCGTGTCATTTGGTCAGGAGATAGTGATGATTTCAGACGTTGGGAAATCGAAATGAAATAATCTGGCAATTAATTCAGACTCTCATTCAATCGTCAATGGCTTGAGATCCGTAGAGTGAAATTCAAATATTTTTCTTTCATTTTGAAGATATATTTTCAGGCCTTAAAATGAGACCTGACTCGTCCCAATCGCACCATTTCATCCGGAGATATTCAGGATTTAAAGAGGCATTACTGAACCAAAATGTGCAGCAAGTGTGCGACAGATGTTGGGAATAGTGACTGACTAGAAGACTCCATGACATGTACTTTCTCATGTACAATTGTACATGCATACTCCTTGCATCACGGAGGCGTAAATATTTCCTGCCTATGTGGCTGTGCACAGCAAGAAGTCGAACAAGCTTCTTCTGGTACATTTAATTGCATCAAGCAATTAATTGCATCAATATATCGTTTTTATTTACTCGTTCTTAGGCTCTTGATAGCCAGAGGAGGGGGGCGGGGGGACGATGTTAAAAGGAGGGAAACGTTTATCAATGCTTCTTGAGAATGGTTTCCTGCGACGATGGAATGACACTAATTGGCATTAGGGCTGGCAGTTTGCTGTGTCCCTGAAGTCCTAAACGATCAGTTCCCTCATTCTCTTGTTCTCGGATGGGTCGCTCTTTCTGGGGGGACATACACCCCATGTGGATTAACGCTGATAAACCAACCGTATTATATTCATTTTATCTCAACCGATAATAACAGCATTAAAAAGAGTATAACTCAATGCATAAAAAATACAATAACTCTATTCACCGAGAGAAAAATGAGAGAAAAAAAATTCTTAAACGAGTTTTGTACAGACCAAAAAATCACAAGTTAAAATTAGCAAAGAAGAAATTTTTGTATTTGATTTTGATAGTTTCTTTGCAGATTACGGCCTAGTGAGAAATCACTAGCAGTCTTCAAATGGTCATCACTAGATTTTATTTTTTTGGTAATTTTTATCTTGCAATTTTTCGTATTCTAACAAGATTTCTTCTTAAAAACAATTCAACCGTGATAAATTCTTCCTTAATTCTCAACTCCTTCCAGCCACAACGGTCATCACCGCAATTTAAATAAATTTATCCAAAGGAAAGAACCATAACAAACAATTCTTGAATCTAAAAACCAAATTACAAAAAAATAGAATTAAATCTGTTATTTACATAGCCAGCAATTTAGATTATCACAGGAATTACTATTACAAAAATAAAATGTCGCTTAATAGTTTATCTAATCATCGTGGGATATTAAGGGCATTTAAAAACGACAAAAAATACCACAACAACTGAGATTTGCTGTTGACAGACAGTAAACAAGATTCAAACAAGATTTCTTTGTGAAAATATTTTTTCTTCTTTTAATGGAGTTAAAAGTACAATATTTTTTCCAGAATTTAACACAAAACATTGCATTTTTTTAGTAAAATTCAGGGATGAATTCCAACCATTAAATAAAATATAAAAAATGAATGAAATACGTAACACAAAAATCCACAGAAAATTCTTTAATTGACCAGAATATCTGAAAATGTTCTCTTGTGAACTGAATAGTCAGTTGGTTTTGGACTAAAGACAGGTGAATTTTCGTTGGAACATCCTCTTCTATTCCCATTGGAATCCTCCGTCAGCGAGTTCCTCAATGTAAATATTCGTCGGCTGTTGATTGCATACCACTCATTCTCGCTCCAGCGGAGGTCCAATATCGTCATGGATACCATCAAAAAGTGGAGAAGAGCGTTCAAATATTTGACACTGGATCTGTGTCTTCAAAGTTGAATGACCCGCGCAGAAATTCGCCATTTGCTGAATAATATTCATCAAGTCCCGTTGTTAACATGTGATTTCCACAATTATCTACTTGCTCCTCATTTCATTATTTCACATTGGAGTTATTCTCCCGGCGGGTAAATTCTATCGCATTAAATAGTCAGCCAAATCTATCTCTTCCGCAATCGGGAGAAAGAAGCGAGAGCTTTCATTTTTATGGATGTTTTATGCTCTTCGATTCGTATCTGGCACGCGAGCGATCACGAATATTTCTCGTGGATATACATGCATATTACATATAGGTACAATCCGCATACACTCCAGTTGTTATGCATAATTCATGAAGATGTTGGGTGTGTTGCTAAATGCACGCAGACAGATAAGTATCAGAAACCGAGTTCATTTCATTCTGCGTTCACCCCTGATGATTTTTCTCTTTATTTTGGAGAGAGCAGCATTCAATTTGATTTAGGGGTAAAAAAATGAATTTTGACATTTTTCAACCATGGGAAAGATGATAACTCACCATTTTCCTTCAACTTTCAATCACACTGAGAAAACACATTACTTTTGCCAAGGAATCATTTTCTTGGGAGAAGAATTTATTTTTTACGGAGCGTATTTCTCCAGGCCAGTCATTATCAAGGAGTCCAAGTCCATCTCTAAATATTGCAATTATGTTCAATTATGGAATGATTATGTTACATATGACCTTGAATGAACTCCATTGACAATTATTAACCTTTAAAATTATTTCATATTATTATACGTTGGAAAACCTCGAATTTGAAAAAATTGAAAAATAATGAAGCGTGTTCATTGAAGGTCATATGTAGCATCATCATCTCATTATTCAACATAATTGTAATATTTGGAGATGGACATGGACCACCTGGGAATGTCTGGCCTAGAGAAATAAACTCCTAAAAAAATAAATTCTTCTCCCAAGAAAATGATTCCTTGGCAAAAGTATTTTTTTTTCCCAGTGCAAAACGTGAGTATTGAGTGATAAATTGCACAAAATTTCGAATTGTTCCGATTTCTATTAATTATCATGGAATAATTAACCTTAAATTTAATTTCTACCGATTTTTGAAATAAAATTGTAAATTTCTAATGACCAAAGTGCTTGAAATCTTAGTGCAATTGTCACTTGACATCAATTTCCAAAAAATGTGCGGGAAATTTCAGCCAAAAATTCTTAAGTGTTTTGAAAGCTGATACGATGAAAATAGCTGATCGAATATTTAATTGTTCCATTCCAGTCTCTAATTTTTGCAAGTCCCTAGCAATTTGCAAAAAAAGGCATAGCTAGAGCATTAGTTGTAATTACAATTAAGGATAATCAGGATTTCAAGCAAATTTGTGGTGGAAATCAATTGTTTATAAATTATTCATAGCAAATGCTCGTAATTTTCAAAAATCGTACTTTTTCAATTATTGCATTAATCTTCCTCTAAAAGTAAACTTTCTAATTTTTTTCAGATTTTTAGTGTTTTCTAACGCTTCAATATCGACATTCTCATTCAGACCTACAAAGTTTAAATAATAAAATCATTGTAAAATGTCCGGAAAAATAAACTCAAATGAAAGCTCTGATATATTCGACCACCCGAGTAGAAAAGCATTTCACCGGAGAAAAAAAGTAGCAAAAGTACTTATTCATTTCAGAATTTAACCAAAAATCAATTTCATGCCTAAAAAAATTAGATTTTCGAAAGTTTAAACAATTTCAGTTATTTATTTATAAACAACGAATAGTTTTAAAAACATAAAAAAGTAGTGAAAACAAAAATAATTCTGTGCAAAATGTTATTTGGATGACCCCGAATATTCATGATTTTTTTTTTCAAATTTTTCTCACGCAATTCAATTGACAAATTTGCTCATTGAAAATGGTTGAATCTATACTGCGGGCTGTTCCAAACTGTAAAAAATATTTGGATATCATTAAGTAAACTTTTAGAACAGACTGACTGATGTTTTCTCATTGAGACTCATTTATTACCCCCCTGAGGTTAATGGAAACTACTTTTGTTCTACCATTTATACTAGGGATTGGGGGAACCCTGGGTAAAGGGCGGAAAAATCATACATTTCTGACTAAAAAATTGAAAATGATTTCATTGTTCCATTCATCAATTACCTAAATGGGTAATTAATCGCAACCGAGACACGGAGATTGACAAGTGCTGAATTGAACGACTCAGCATGACATTTTTGTGGAGAAATAATCGAGGCAACACATTTAGTCTTGAAATTGAAAAAATACATTATGATTCGTCGGTTGAAAATTTCATTTTAATGTGGAGTATTTGTCGTTAATCCTAGGGGTTTAACGCCATATGTTTTATCATTGGGGCGTGGCAAAACTGATTGGGTACCTTGGGGGCGTTTCTCCATTACCACCGAAGGGCAAAGAGCTACTCGATTGCTGTAATGCAAAGCTCGACAGTGCGGGAGAACGTTTAGCTTGACTACCTGACTCCCCCAATTACTCCGTAATTACACCTCTTCTTCGCGTGACTGACGTCCGAGCCATTTCCGTGCCATGGAGCTGTATATCTAGTAGTATATAAACTCGAATATAATTCCGTGTCTGTATTTTTATGGGGGGTTTTTTCATTGGGGACATGCGATAGGACGATCGTAACGACTTAATAATTTTTCAATTGATATTCTTCGGTTTGACAAAAGTTTTTTTTCCATTACTTTTCCAGTACTTTTATTATTGATCCCAGGGTTTTCGTGAAAACATTTTTTTCACACTGTTGTTCAGTATCGAAAACTGTGTTATTGGCGAAACTAAATAATTTCTAGGGAATTCATTTTTTTATGGGAAAAAAAAGTTCTTTTCTCACATCAAATGATTGTGGTACAATAAATTATTTTTCTTTATGGTCATGATCTTCATTTTCCTTCTGTGAGATTCATCAACCAAGTGAATTGATGCAACACGACAAAAGATTTCTTCATGAGAACATAATTTTTGGGCAGAACTAATTCAGCAGCGAAGTGGTCAAACGGTTCAAGTAGATTTTACCTACTGGCCAGTTTTCAGTGAATATCCCGAAATCTAGGGGAGATAGCAAAATTTTTGTCATGACCTTTTTTGTAGCCCTCAATTCGCTCTACAAAAAAGCTCATTATGAAAATTTCGCTATCTCGCTTAGATTCGGAAATATTTCTGGAAAACTCAGCTAAAGACTAAATTACTTAAACCGTTCGACCACTTCGCTGCTGAATTTTTTCTCTCACTGCAGTGAATCACTGTATTCTGCATTCCGCAACTCTCCTTATCAACTAAAAGCCTCACTCCAATTGTACGTCAACTTCAAAAAATGCCTAGAACTGTCAAATGATAAAAAATTCTATAGTTGACGTCATAAATGCACAAAATTTTTATGCTTTATTTAAAAAAAAATTGACCAACCAATGAACGTTGATGCACATTCGCGATAATATCATCTCCCTCAGATAATGTCACGCAACGGTAAATTGATGCAACACGACAAAAGATTTCTTCAAGAGAACATAATTTTTGGGCAGAACTAATTCAGCAGCGAAGTGGTCAAACGGTTCAAGTAGATTTTACCTACTGGCCAGTTTTCAGTGAATATCCCGAAATCTAGGGGAGATAGCAAAATTTTTGTCATGACCTTTTTTGTAGCCCTCAATTCGCTCTACAAAAAAGCTCATTATGAAAATTTCGCTATCTCGCTTAGATTCGGAAATATTTCTGGAAAACTCAGCTAAAGACTAAATTACTTAAACCGTTCGACCACTTCGCTGCTGAATTTTTTCTCTCACTGCAGTGAATCACTGTATTCTGCATTCCGCAACTCTCCTTATCAACTAAAAGCCTCACTCCAATTGTACGTCAACTTCAAAAAATTCCTAGAACTGTCAAATGATAACAAATTCGATAGTTGACGTCATAAATGCACAACATTTTTATGCGTTATTAAAAAAAAATTGACCGATGCACATTCGAGATAACATCATCTCCCTCAGATAATGTCACGCGACGGGCCATTATATCTACAATGTATGATCCAATATGCGTGATCTTAATAAGCCCACGTGCTTCCCATGTGACGCATACACGGACTTGGAAAACAGAGGGGGAGGGAGACAAGACAAGGGTGGCGAGAGGCAGAGCGAGAGAGGCATGAACGGTGTAACGTTGTTTCACGTCGCGATCCTATCACCTTAATTGCCCGGTGTGGGTTAAACTGCCCCGAGCGTAATTATCGGCTAGGAGAGATCTCATACTACGTATACGAGTCATGTTAGTGAGTATATGCGAAGGCTCGTGACATCGGGTGCTCAAAGTTTTGGAGCTGGGGTGCGCAACAGATCTCATTAGTATGTATGGGGGGTGACAGAAACGTACCGCACGAGTCGTAGACGTTTCGGGGGTATCATGAACTTTTAGGGAAAATTGATGATTGGGGAAATTTCAGGAAAGGGAGTAGTGCATGATGATGCTTCATTTTATCCCCTTATTGTTGGGAAAAATTGAGATTTCGTGGACAATTCAATGAGAAAAACAATGAACAATGACAGATAAGTAACAGATTGTTATTCAATTTTTTTTTAGACCAAAAAAAATGGCAAAACAATCGCAAATCGAAAATGATTAAAATATAAATTGTTTCATTTTTAATTGAAATTCTCAAACATGAACAATTTCTTGCTTACTCAGAGAATAACAATTTTTCAGAGTAACTACGTTTATTTTTGCGACAAAAATTTTTCAAATGGTCGGCACGAATTTTTATTTTTTTTGTAGTTTTGAACTTGCGATTTTTTTTTGGTTCAAACAATAATTGTTTGTGGCGTTTGTGGCTTTCTTCTCTCAGTGATATTGAATCTAATGTAAAGGGGACGAAGTAATGAATTTTTAAACTTCATTCAGAATTCTTTAGAATTTCAAATTTTTGAGCAGCAGGAGAACGAGAGTTCAATCAAAATACAAATATTCAATACCAAATCTTGCAAAATTTTCTGTTAATTAAAAATTCAAAAATATATTTACTTCAATTTTCCTGAGATATATTTATTTCCATAGAATAGTGCAATTGAAATATCCAGTTCTTATGGATTTTTTAAAAATTAAATTGTGAAAATGAACAGATTCTCATTCAATTTTGTTTTCGACCAAAAAAATCGCAAATTGAAAATGATTAAAATATAAATTGTTTCATTTTAAATTGAAATTCCCAAAGATGAATATTTTCTTGCTTGCACAGAGAATAACAAATTTTCAACAACTAAATTTATTTTTGAGAAACAAAATTTTTCATTTGAGGATAGTCTTCGAATAGTTTTTGGCTTTTTTCTTCTCTTAGTGATATTGAATTTGATCTAAAGGGGACGAAGTAATGCATTTTTAAACTTCATTGAGAATTCTTTAGAATTTCAAATTTTTGAGCAGCAAGAGGACGAAAATTCAATCAAAACATAAATTCTGAATTCCAAATCATTCTGAATTTTCTATTAAATAAAAATTCTCTAATATATTATCCTTAATTTTCCTGATTTACATGGATTTTTATGGAATAGTGTAATTGAATTTTCCCGTTCTCAGTGATTTCTTTAAATTAAATTGTGGATTTAGAATTACGAAATTCTTGGAAATTTGAGTGAAATTTTCGCTTTATGGAAATTGGAAAAAAAAAATTGAAAATGTCATTCAAAAATGTTGACTGAGGTTGCAAGATGACCCTTGGAAAACATGCAAAAATAATGAAGAAATTATGAAGATGCATCAATCTACTTGAACCTACCAACTCGATGCCATCTTCGGACAATGCGGCTAGTGGTTTTCGGGGTGTACAAGGTTGAAGAGAAGTCGAGAAGGAAAGAGGAGATGCGGCTATTCCGAGAGTTGGGCGTCGCGTGGTCGACGCTCGGTTCCTAGCCGCAGGGCAGTAGCAGTTTTCGCGGTGCAACCGAGACCGCATGCCTGCAAGAGTTCGCCATATCGGTGTGAAAGCTCCTGATGAGAATTCCAATGGTAGAATTTGCAAAATCCATCCGGAGATTATGATAATGCTCTTCAATGCCTCGGAAAATCGTTTTATCGTAACATTCTTGAGATTTTTCGGGTGTAAGTTGCGGCATAATTCGCAGAATTTTTCATGTCATTACCGTTTTATTGAAATTTCGAGAAATTCCGTCATTGAAACCCCACAATGTTATGGAAAAATCACTGGAGATTGGGAATTTCATTTCGATTATTACATAAAAATTGATAGAAATGAGAAAAATTAAAATATATTCTTGAATTTTCATCATTTTACTAAAAAATTTGGAATTCTCTTGATTCTGTCAGTGAAATCTTGAATTTCATAATTTTCCTCCCCCAAATTAAATTCACTGTCACTCTCCCGATAATTACTAGTCAACTCTCAATTAATTGAAAATTGAGCGTAACATCGAACTGAATATTAATGTTTCGTGTGAAAATGCCAATGAATTTTCATTGAAATCTGAAGTTTCATGATTTTCTCACTAATCAATCAACTGTCCATGAAGTTTCAATATTTTGTTTCTGAAAGTGCGTACAGCACTTGACTCTCCCCTTTTAAATCAGTTCTTCCGCTTCTCGTCGGACATTCATGCTGGAGCAATTTAACGACCATCGATTCGTTTTGGCACTTTAACAGTCGAGCTGGTACCGGGCAACGAGCGTTCAGAGCTTTTCACCATAAAATCGCAATGGCTTTCATATTAGTTGCGGTAGATGCAGCTATTGTCACTCGTGTACTCCTCCCAATTCCATTTAAAAGGCTGCTACACGGAGAAAAAAAGTTGGAGAAAAATTACCGAATGGGTCAAGTAATCGTGGGGCGGAATCTATTTCTAGGTTTTTTTTCAGATTATATCGGCACAGGTGAATTTTTCTCCATTGACTCAGGAAAATTAACTAAACGTAAGGGTAATTCAGTAGCGAAGCGGTAAAACGGTTCAAGTTGCTTTTATCTATTCGCCAGTTTTGGGGGAATATCTCGAAATCTAGGGGAGATATCAAAATTTTTGTCATGACCTTTTTTATAGAGCGAATTGAGGGTTACAACAAAGCTCATCATGAAAATTTCGCTATCTCCCTTAGATTCGGAGATAATCCGTGTAAACTCAGCTAAGAGCTAAATCGACTTAACCCTCTAGTGCTCTTCACATTATCCCTACTTCTCCGGTTATCCGTAAGAGCGCGTGCTCCTTTCTTCCGCGCTTCTCATGGTGTGTTGGGGCTCGTCAGCATTAGAGGGTTGAACCATTTTACCGCTTGTTATTATCTTATCTTATTTTAAGCCATTTAAAATCTTAAAACAAGTTATTTTTTTGTGTAGGCAACAGTAATTTTTGCATCCACAGATGTATTTTTTACCAAACGAATCGTAAGAGATTCTCCGCAAAAAGTATTTTTTTTATTGAATTCCAATTTCACTCCACGATCCCCTTTATTGTAAAATCTGCGGCGATTATCGAGATCATTTTTACCCAACTTTTCCCTCCGCGTATTTGTACTCGTCTTCTCATGGTGGATGTGATCATCAATGATCGCTCAAAGTAAATTTTTCATCATCCTGTACGAAATTGATTGCTCCCACTCTCCCGTATTTGCTTCGAAAAACATTACACATAATCAATTGTTTATTCAATTAAATTTTTTCCTCTTCATTCATCCGCTCGTTTATTTATTTTTATTCCAATTCTCTCTATACTGTTTCACGCTCGTGTTTACACGAAGCGCTTTCGTTTCCCGGTGAAAGCATTTGTCCCCTCGCCCTGCCACCCTCCCCGCGTCGTTTATAAAAAGAAATGAAAGCCACAAATGCACGGGGTATTGCGGTGGCGCATAAACTAATCGCATACATCGGCTAGTCGTTGATGTGCATATGTTGTTCATTACCGTTACATCTCGACGTGTATATGCTACGAGCAAAAGCCAATAAATAAATTGGATTGGCCAGATCGGCTCTGCTATGGGCAAATGGGATCAGCCATTCTACCGATCAGAGCATCAGGCTCGTTGATATTTTTAGTGTATTCGATATATTGTCCTTTCTAACTGTTATTGCCATGTATATCCTGCTGTGGATGAATGTATTGATACTGCATTTTATGCGTGAACCGGAAATATATGATTCCATTCGAAGGGAATGGGAGCTCACACTGTTGAATCCATTTTTTGGACGAAATTATTTTTCATAACGGCTGGAAGTCATGAGGAATCTGTCGATTGCAACAAATACTCTTTAAGTAAATGTATTTCATTGCGACTTCTTGCAGGAACTTGCAACGAATTTGATTAAAAATGGAATTAAAAAAAAGTAATTATTAATTTAAGGAAGATTGTCTGTAATCGCGAATAATCTGAGAACGGTAGAGAGGTTGAGAATTGGCAATTTTTTTTTTTAGTTCGGAAAATATTTTTTCATCACGCTGTGACGAAAAGTGAACTTTTCGGCACGCTCCACGTGCCTAAAAGTCCAATTTCCGCCACATTGTGATGAAAAATATTGTTCATAACTCGTGAAAAAATGTTTTTTGGCTCGTGGGAGGTTTATATCACGAGCCGAAGGCGAATCCAATTTTAATCGGCTTTCAATTGAAAACCCGAGTTGAAAACCCGAGTTTGTAGCAAAGATGTCAGACAAGATATGAATGTTTTTTTGGGCTCAAACGAAAGAGCGGGTCGAGAAATGGCGTGCTAGAGCCTCTAAGCATGACAAATGTCTCTAAAGATGATGTCTGTTTTCAATTGAACAGCAGAGTTGTGACATCATTGTCTAGGAGGACAATGGGGTCTAGGAGTATGTATAGATCATTGGGGTCTAGGAGTCTCCCCTGGTTCAAAACCATCTTTAGAGGTCCTAGCACGCCATTTCTCGACCCGCTCTTTCGTTTGAGCCCAAAAAAACATTCATATCTTGTCTGACATCTTTGTTACAAACTCGGGTCTTCAACTCGGGTTTTCGATTGAAGGCCCGAGTTGTAGACACGAGTTTATAGCAGCGATGTCAGACAAGATATGAATGTTGATTGGGCTCAAATGAAAGAGCGGGTCGAGAAATGGCTTGCTAGGGCCTCTAAAGATGGTTTTGAACCAGAGGAGACTCCTAGACCCCACTGGACAATGTTCTTACAATTGCGCTTTTCAATTGAAAACAGACATCATCTTTAGAGACAATTGTCATCTTTAAAGACTTCTGCACGCCATTTTTCGAGCCGCTCTTTCATTTGACCCAAAAAAAACATTGCGTGAAACACACAGGTGTATAAAAATACAACTGCGTGAAACACACAGTAGTGTAAAAATACAACTGCGTGAAACACACAGTAGTATAAAACTTCAACTGCGTGAAACACAGTAGTATGAAACTTCAACTGCGTGAAACACACATTAGTATGAAACTTCAACTGCGTGAAATACACATCAGTATGAAAATTCGGCTGCGTGAAACACACAAACTTCACGCATGCGTGGAGTGTATGGAGTGTACGGAAGTGATTCACGCAATGGTGCGAATAGTCACGGCCTAATTTTTAGATCAGGAGATATTGACAATTACAAACAATTTTACGAGTGAGAATTATTTTGTAATCCATAGTCTTTGGAAATTGGCATGTATTTTTAATTTTGATTATGATGTTCGTTTGTTGCAGGGTCCACCTCAACCTGGACAACCCTTTAAGTTCACCGTTAGTGAGTCCTGCGATCGAATCAAGGAGGAATTCAATTTCCTTCAAGCCCAATATCACAAGTAAGTTTTTCTCTCAGATTTGACCGGATAACCTATTCAACAGTATTATTTAACAGGATTGTGATGAAATACATATTCATGTATCATTTGAATGATACACTGTAAAAACTAGTGTCTTCAAGACGACTTGATTTGAGACATTAAACCCGAAAATCTGCACTGTTTGATGTCTTAAAATCCGACATTTGAATCATTTATTTCCGTCTGAAAACAAGACGTTTGATAGACAAGGCGTTTTCGTAAAATCTTGAAATACAAGACTCCAAATTCAAGACATTTTTTCCGCATCGCTTCGGGACACTTGAAGACCATTCAGTCAACAGTCGTTTATGATGTCAGCACGACAATAAGACATTAACCCCATTAAGGCATGGAATCGTAAGACGTTTTTAGTGACTTCTCCATTTGCTTCCAATTTATTGAAGTTCTGAATTTATTGAGAGGGTGGGAGATGTCAAATGAATTTAAACAGTATCATCACAGCAAAAACGAATGTCTGAATTTCATACACATTTTGTAGACATTTTTCAGACACTAAAAAACGTCTGAATAAAATGAAAATGTGCCTAAATTTCAAATATGAATTAAGATGTTTGGGCACCTGTTGGTCTCATTTAACACGGAAAAAAAAAATTCATCTGCTCGAAATAATTTGTTTTCTTCAGGAATTTAGAAAAATATGATATTTTAAAAACGACTATAATTTTTTAGACACTTCAATTGACAAAGTCAATTTTTTTTCAATTTTTCCGGTTATCCAGTCAATTTTAATTCAAGAAAAACGACGCGCGGCGGGTTGACCAATGTAGGGTTAACGTAACAAAAATTATAAGTGAAAAAATGATCAATCCTTTTCATACAACACGGTCGACCATTGAGAAAAAATGAATAAAGTATTTAGAAAACAAATGAGACATCCTAAAATGTCTAGACAGCATGTTTTAATATCTCAATCTGAAACACTAAAAATGACTTGGATTTGGGCTCACAAACGACTTAAAAAAGGGAACACAAGTGCTTCAATTCCAGGCACTAGTTTTTCTAGTGTATTGACGATCTTCTTAGCATAAAGTGATTACATTGCAGGTCCGCGTAGTGTGTGAGCAAACACTGACTATTCGTATTGCTTCTTTTCCTCAAGCGACAGAAAAACCCGCTCGAGGCATGAAGTAAGAGACATGCTGGTACGTTTGTACTGTGTCGGTACAAAATACTCTAACCGTCTATCAGAATGGACGCGTATAATGGTTTACCCAACCGGAAGCTATGTACATTGAAACTCAGTGTTTGCTCATACACAGCCCACGGGAATCGCCAGACTACAGCAATAGTTGATCTCTGTCAAATGATACGAGACTGGCGTTCTATCGATATCGATCTTTATAGGCCAGCATCGACAACTGTCATGTTGTTGATGTTTTTATTTTAGAGGATATCACTGGATAAGGTCTCCAACGCATTTCCATATCGACGTTGCTCGAGTCATTATTCCTGAGACCATTCGTAACTAGCGAATTTGGTGACCAATAAAAACTGCTGAACATGGAAATTCATGGCGACTTGAGGGTGATATCGTCTCGTATATTCAGAATTATGTATTCGAGATAAGCAAGAGGATGAAAATAGGTGGAGAATTGGGGTGTAGGCAGTTGAGTGCATAAGGAAAACAAAATGTAATATTTCTTTTTATGGTTAAACTCAGGCAGGGATAGGATTTTTTATGTGAAATTTTTTGTTACAGTTTTAGGGAGAAACAATTGAAATTTCACATTTTTGGTGAATTTTTGATTCATTTCCATTTAATATTCAAGAATACGCGGTTTAGATATGAATAAGAATAAAAATAGAGAATTGTGGTATAGCTTTTTTAGTTAGGTAAAAAAACAAAATGCATTTGTGTCATTCTATATAGCTAAGCAGGGAGAGAAAAATCTCTTAAAAATTAACTTATTGTTGGAATATTTTTACTCGAGATTGGAGGGAAATCATGGAAATTTTACAACTTTGTTGACGTTTTAAATGATTTTGAATTCAAGAATATGTCGGAAGTTTTCTGATTTTGATTGAACAATTTTTTTGAATTGTAACTTACATTTTCCATTGGTTTTTGCAAGAAGTTTTTGTAGAGTAGTACTGGCTAGGACTATTGTACTCCCTTCTAAAAGTGTCACAAAAACTCATGAAACAACACACGCAGAAAAATTCAGAAACAAGCAGATTTAATTCGATTAAATGAACTTCATTTGAATCATATAGCCGAGTTCCTTCGAATACTTCATTCACTTCAAGCAAATAATTTTTCTCAAACAATGGAAACAAATGGATTATTTAGTTCAAAAAATTAAAAATAATGGAAAAAATTCAAATAATAAGTTGTTTTCTATTCAAATCCGTCAAGAATTCAAGAACATGTCGGAAGTTTTCGAATTTTCACTGAATAATTTTTTGACTATTAAAATTCACAGTTCCCATTGGTTTTCAAAATCGCTATTTTTAAATGACGAAATTTCCTGAAAGAGATTCAGTAGAAACATGATTTGTTACAAATTCACACAAATTTTCTAACCGCATGAAATTTTTGTAGTGCAGTTCTGACTAGAGAAATTGTATTCTTATAAAAAATTCATGAAACAACACAAACAAATAAATTCAGAAACAAACAAATCCATTTCGATAAAATAAACTTCATTGGAATCAAATAGCCGAGTTCCTTCGAATACTTCATTCACTTCAAGCAAATAATTTCTCTCAATACAAAAAATGTTTTCTGGATCTGACCAAGCCTTTGTTACTCAGAAGCGAATGGATTATTTCAAAAAAGTTAAAGTAATGGAAAAAAATCATATAATCACTTGTTTTTCATTCAAATGCGTCATTTTCCTGCCTGCAATGCCCAATAACTTGAATTCAGAAATTATGTTCAACAGATTTTTCTCTCCCCCTGCACCTCCCAGAATATATGAGGAAATATTCAGTGAATATTGTTATCTGTAAGCTGGATATAATAATCATTACCCTCACAAGTTCATAATTTCCGCATTTGCATACGAAATACAACAGCAAGTGAACTATAAACTGCCATAAATTCTCTCGCCGTTGAAGATGATATGGTAGCTGAGAGCTAACGGTCGGGCCGGGAGGGGGG
>NW_021680410.1:218064-257953 GCF_001412515.2 Diachasma alloeum
TGATGTTCAGAGATGGGAGTATTTCAAGACGAAAGTGTTCCATGTGTATGAAAGCACTCTTGCATATATCATCATACTGCAAAAACGATAGAACTTTTACGACGCCGTAGTAAAGGGTGGCGAGAGAATTTATGACATATTCCATTGGATAGTGAAGATGTTTATAGGTACATCGAACGTGCTAGTTTTTTTTTTTAAAACTCATCGTGATTCCCAGTTCTCCGGATACTCAACATGAGATTTAATTGACGTGTTCTTATTGCCTGTACAGCCTAAAATTGGAGTGCGAGAAACTGGCCAGTGAGAAAATTGAGATACAGAGGCATTACGTGATGGTAAGCCGTCCGTGGAGAATATTCAAGAGCAATAGCACTGTGAAAACTAGTGTCTTCAAGACGTTTATTTTGAGACATTAGACGAAAAGTGTTCTACCGGCGAACTTGTGATGATGGAAATTTGGAATGTCTTGAAATGAGACGTTTATTCGGTATGAGAACAAGATGTTTGGTGGACAGAACATTTTCGTAATGTCTTGAAATACAAGTCACTAAATTTCAGGCATTTTTTTGTGTCAATTTAAGACACTTGGAGACTGTTCAGTCAATAGTCATTGATGACTGCGGCACTGGGAGAAGACATTAACTCTGTTGAGACGTGCAGTCATGAGACGTTCTTTGTGACTTATCCATTGTCTTTCATTATTGAAGTTGAAGGAATTTAAATATAGTAGTATTACAATATCAGAAGGGTGTAGGAATCTGAAATATTATTCTGATGAAAAATACTTTTCATTAGTATTTCTGATCACAAAAATTATTGATTATTTTGATAACTGTCTTCAGATACTGCTTCATGGCTGCTATTTTTAGTGTAGAGTGGATGCTCCCTAATACCCAGAACAAAATCCTTACTTTAAGATTTTCAAGTCTTAATTTGAGACTTGAAAATTTTAATTTTAGTCTTCTGAAAGTTTTAACTCAAGACTTTCAAATCTCAACTTGAGATATTCGAAGATCTTAACGTGAGACTGTCAGAGGATTTGAATTGAGATTTTTAAGACTCAAATTGTGATTTGAAAGTCTCAAATTAAGACTTTCAAGCCTATTTCACGTTTTACCTTGAGATATTTGAAAGTCTTAATTTTGCAACTTTAGAAAATCTCAAGTTGAGAGTTAGAACTCAATTGAAGATTTTCTATACTCTCAATTTGAGACCTCCATAAGTTTCAATTTGAGATCATAAGTCTCAAATGGAAATTAATTACTTAAATTAAACTTAAACGGGGGAACGAATTCCACGAATTTAAATCATGGAGAAGCCCCTGCTCACACGTCGATGGTTTGACTGAAGAATAGGAGGAACAGAGAGAAAGAATCTGTCTGTTCCAATCCTCTCGTACTGCCAGTGGTCCTATTGCGCATTCCAATCGCGCAGAGGAGCCCACACACAACTTACACACGCTTAGATTGTTAACGGTGGGGGAAGTCGACTTCCCCAACCGAAATCTTAGAGAAGCGAAATCACAGGGAGTGTCCACTGTAATCAAAATTATCAATGAATAAAAGATTGCCTCAAAAATATGAAACAGAAGGTCCTCCAGAAAGACCCTTAGAATGTCTAGAATGCATGTCTCAATGTCTTAACTTGAGACACTAAAAATAACTCAAATTTAGCGACCCAAGCGTCTTAAAGAAGAGAACAAAGTGCCTTAATTTCAGATACTAGTTTTCCAAGTGATAATCTCGAATTACAACACGAATTAGTCATAGCTTTTATACAAACAATCTTCATAAAAGCATCATAACTACAACATCTGCAATCATCGATAAATTAACCACACGGAGAGAAATATTCAGTAGAAGTTACGGAACAATTCACGTAATCCACAATGGGGAATCGTTTTCCGGCAATTTTTATAGGAATGGAAGAGAAGAAATCTGAAAGGTTCAGTGAATTCTCAGGTTCATCACCGAACAAAGTACGAAATTGTCACGTAATTTTTCTCGAAGAAGTAAAATCTTACAGAAACTTGCCGACTTATTATGCCTCAAAAATTAAAAATTCTTGAATGTTCAACAATTTTTATGAAGCTGGTGAGTTATTTCTACGTTCCGTTCCGTAAAATCTATCAATTGCTGGGGAAAAATTACGGAACGACTTGTCCCCACAGCGGTGAGTCATCAGACGAATTGTTAATATTTACGGAACAAATCGTAGAATTTACGTGGCAGTTCGTACAATTTCAGTTCCGACTCACACTTTTTATTGAATTTTACTTCGCCCGCGGATTACGTTTCGAAACGTAATTTTTACGTTTTTTTTCTGGTAATATTTATTGAATTTTTCTCTCCGTGCACCTATTTATAACATAGATTCATACTTGCACGTCTCCTCTACAATTACCCGATTCTCAAAGCAATTTAAGAGCCCGAAATATCTCGCAGTCCTTCGACATTTTATTTTCTCATTATCACCGATAAATCACGATAATTGTCCGGTGAATAGCACTGAATAACTCATCCAATGTCAATGGTAAATGTTATTCACAATCTACAATCAGAGGAGCGAAAGAGGGGTGGTTATGCGTATAACTATACATAATGATGGAGCGATGAGCAAGAGACAAGTATTAATTATTACCCGCACGACATCGGCCGTCATGAGGATCATTATCAATGTTTCCTGCCGCTGCACTAATTGTATGTTTTAACGGCTTGCTGTGCACACAATCCTCTCTTACTCCTAACCGCCCACAAACGTACACAGCGTATGCCCGGACGAGTGAAACAAGTCGGAGTTGTTTCTTGGTTTTATGAGAAAATGATTCATGATATCTGTATGTTGAATGATGGTAACCATCGCTGCAGGTTATCGTTATGGTGGAATTTTAAATATTCAATTTGGAATTGGAGAAATAATGGTTGAAGTTTATTCACTAGTTTTCATTTGTACTAGTGATGCCGCGAGAGACTCTACGAGACATCGCGAGACAATACTTTGGAGAGATGGTCCCGGTCTCAGTGAACATGGAAATCTTTGGTCTCGTCTCAGTCTCGAAATACGCAGTATCGATTGCTCTCGTGATGACTCCCAGGCAATTTATCTCATCTCGGTCCCACGTTTTCCTATTTTGAATGTTAATTCTCGGTTTTTGTCTCGCTTTGTCTCGTCTCGATTCTCTACTTAAAACGCGAAAAGCGCGGAACCGAGATGAGATAAATTAACTCGAAGCCATCACGAGGGGAGTCGATACTGCGTAGTTCGAGAGCGAGACGAGACCAAAATTTTTGTGTTCACTGAAACCGAGACAATCGCTCCAAAGTATTGTCTCGTGATGTCTCGAAAGTCTCTCGCGGCATCACTAATTTGTACATTGAGAGAAAATAGGGGGAGTGAATAAGGGCTGGGAAAATTTAGTAAATGGTCATTTTGATTCGAAGAAAATGGTACGGTGGGGTCTGAAGTGGGTGAAGATGGACCGCCTTTGATGGTCAATAAGACGAGATTGGGAGAGTGAAATTTTATAATCAGGGCAATGAATTTTCGGGAGAGTCACATTACATTTAATTTAAGGAGAAACTGCAATTATTATTTTGTATTTGTAAAACTACTTCATTGACTCAACAGTGCAATGATCGAGTCCATAAAGTAATTTCACAGACAAAATTAATAATTGTAGGAGAAAACGCAATTGTGAAAGTTCATATTGACATAGCGGTTCCGTTTCTCCATAGAAGATATAAAAATGATAAAATTTCAGATTTTTTAAATTTTCAATCAAAATATGAATCTCCACTACCAAATGACGCAGAATGTTTGATTAATGAAAATTTAAGAATATACTTCCCTGAATTTTTTCGACTTGTATTAATTTTCATGGAATAATTGGCCTGAAATCTACAGCTTCTCTTGATTTTTCTATAAAATTTTTATTTTCCATAACTCTTTGAATTCTTTGAAATTCTTTGGAGGGATCTAGACTTCGAATTGAAAAAAAAAAATAACAAATTCAAAATAAAATAAAGATATGAATTGTCGGATTAATTTCACCACCTGGATTTCTCTCAGTGTATAAATCATTATTTAAACATTATTTAAATTGTAACATCATGCTGTACTTTAATGATGAAATAATCGATGCTTCTGAATGTCTGCCTGCACTTACCAATGTTTAGCTTACACGTGCGTTTTCCTGCTTGTTCTGTACAGTATTAAATTGGAGCTGGAGAAACTCGCCCAGGAGAAGACGGAGATGCAGCGCCACTACGTCATGGTGAGTCAATGAATTCTCAGGGCGTGTGATTGAAACAATCATTGTTACTTTAACGATATTATTGGGTTTTGCATTGTTTCTGGATGGGCTAGCTCTCGCCTGCATCTAGTAGATAGAATTTGTTCTCGTGCATGCACACTGGGAGAAAAAAAAAACAAATATCACTGAAATAATTTGTTGAGGTGAGACGATAGGAAATACGAATACGAGACAGTTCTTTCCTTTAAACTCAGTGAGTTTCAGAGGAAAGTCATATTTCAGAAATGTCTGAAGATTTCCGTTTGCATAACTTCATAACTGGATTCATTTAATACCAAAGCCTGCTCCTACTTGAGGGAAATTCACCAACTTGATAGGCGGAAATTTAATGTCTTTCGCAAAAATGGAATTTTAGTGAAAAAAAACAACAATTTGTCGAATCAAAAAATTGTCACTTTATCGTGAAATGTTCATGTTCAAGTCTTGAACACGGAATTCGTCGTACATATCCTCAGGTGATGGAGTTTGTTCAAGAAATTAAGAGGAAGAACTAAGAGAAAAAATTAATTCTACTAAAATTAATTCTACCGAAAATATATATTCTCCAGAAGAGATCTTTTGTCATGTTAAATCAATTTAGTTGCAGGCAATAAAGAATGTTTCCATCAAAACATGATAATTCCCGTAGTAGTAAATGTTCTCGGAAGACATCTATGTCTTCCGTGTAAATACATTAGTTCTGTAGAGAATTGGATGAGATTCCGTTTTTATCGAGTGACTGTCACTGATATTTATCCAGTGAACATTTATAATTTCCATGGAACAAAACATCATTTTTAGAGAAAACTCGAATTTTCCACCGGAAACCTTGTTTTTTGGCAAAACTAAATAATTTCTAGGGGATTTTTTTATGAGAAAAAAATATTCTTTCGTCGACAATGTATTCTTTCTATGATATAAACCCACGGAGTTCTCTCGGATCAAATGATAGTGGTACACGGAGAGAAATTTTGATAAAAATTATCCTATCGGTCTATGAAAGTGGATCATGAGTCATCTCGTTTCCTCATTTCTATCCCGAAATTTAGTAAAAGTTAATATATGATGATCAAATTTTATTCTACGTTAGAGAAATTGTATCCTGATAAAACAAAAAATTACCGCGCCGGTAGAGTAAAAATTACTGTACTGGTAGAGTAAAATTTACCAACCGTTCTAGAATTTTCGTTGTTATCTACATAAAAATTATTGGACTGGAAGAGTAAAATTTATTATGCGTCACTTTTTATCAACATTTCTCAACGTGTACAATAAATTATATTTTTCAGGGAGATTCCTAATGGTCATGTCAAAATCTCGAATATGCCTCAACTAAATCTGCGTCACTCCATCAAATATTCTCACGTGGAACGTACACTGATAGAAAAACGACAAAGTTCTCAAACAAGTCTTACTTATGCCAAGAAAATAGTTTTTTGAAAATTATCAAAAAAGGATTTTTTTGTGCCAAACATTCAGAGAGTGCGTCGGAATGAAAATTTTTTATCGCAAAAATAGATTTTGTAGTTCAAAAAAATTGCATTCTCTGTACACGCAAGAAATGTCATTTCTAGCACTACTCCTTCGTTATTCGATACTCCCATACGCATTTTGCTCCCGAAAAATCTTTGTTTTATGCGAAACAAGGGACAGTAGTTTTTCGTTTCGGCTGTCTAATAATCATAGACGAGAAATGAACCCTTAAATGAAACAATAATAATGATATGATAGCAATCTTGTAACTTAGGGATAAAATATTTATTGATGAATTTGCCTCTCTATGAGATATTTTCATCCTGAAAAGGCACCGTCTGGTGTGAATTATCCGCCTCTTGAGCCAAATATTTCGTTGCTGTCGAAAGTAGAACAATTATTCATGTTTGAGACTTTCAAATTCAAGCCAAATAAATTCTTTTTTGGCAATTTTCAACTAGCGATTTTGTTGGCCCAAACAAGACTTGTTTGACAACGTGTTTGTTTTTCTCTCAGTGTATACAATTTTTTGTCACAACTAATTTTTTCTCTCACTGTGATATTATGTAGTTTTTTTCTCTCTCCTATCTTCTTCTTTTATTTTCCAAATTTATTCTCTGCATATTCTTGTCATCATGACTGAAGATGGTCGCTGTATCACTATACAGATATCAATAAATATCCGTTCAGCACGAGCATATTTTTTTATTGCCCGAGCAAAATGGAGGTAAAGTTTTATTTTCGATTCAGCATGGCCGTAAGTATTCAACATCTCGTGGGCTACATATATTCAAATGTTATATCCATCTAACCTAATCTCCCACCGGGCATTTCGTCTTTACGACTCCCTCATGTAATTGTCGAGCTCGTGAACTTTTACGAGCGCCCGACAGATCGTTGAAAACTATTCTTCGTGCATGTATCTTCAAGAGTTTTATATAGTTCAGAGATGTTACCAAATTATGGAAGAACTCTACGCAAGGGCTTGATATCGCTGTCATCCATTATTCTCTTCCATTCCACTCTGATTCCTCGTTTTTATTTTCATTTCTGACTATTCTTTGTTAATGCGGGCACATCTCCGTGGAATAACGAATGAGTTAGAACCGCTCTCACGGTTGAAATTACCAGGGGGAAATCCTCGGTGAGGTGCGTTAATTGAAGACTAATTGCGACGGAAAAGAAAAGTCGAGAGGGAATAATTCCTTTTGCTTCCTTTATAATAGTTCTGAGTTTTCCATTTTAATCCCCTGATTAACCGCTCCCAGTTGCTCACTTAACGTTATCGCGGCTCATTTTGCACCTCGATATAATTGTCTTATCACATTGGTAGGAATTTTTTGAAAATTTAATAACAGTGGAGTTTCAACTTTCAGTTTTGTGAATTAGAAATCTATTTGGGATCAGAGCGTTCATGGAATTTTTCATTTATTTTGAAAATTTTAATTATGTCTAGTTCCACTGAAATTTCAATGAATTATGTCACTGAATTTTCAGTTTAATTATTCCATGATAATTAGCAGAAATCACAATCAAGTGAATCGATTATTTCTTGAATTAATTTGACTGATTAAAAAAAAATGAACATTGCGGTTGTTCCAGCAATTCTCTACTCTGCTTTCTTATAACACTGTTATAAGAAATTTTGTTCGTGTTCTCACTTTGTCCATCAAGTTGTGAATTTTCAATGACGAAATTCCTTGAAATTTCAGTGGAACTGTCACTTGATAAAAATTTCCAATAAATTTACCAGAGATTGCAAAGAAAAACTTTCAACATTGAAGAATTATTCCTCCACTACCCTCTCTGTATATTAAAATTTTAATATCTGAATTTCTAACGAGCTGTATATCAACTGAGAATGACATTTCCAATAGCCGTCATTGATGACGAGAATTGAATGCACAAATTCATGAGAATCATGATCGTTTATCGTGTGGTGCCACTTACATTCACCAAAATAAGTACACCTCCATGTATACGTGTGCAAAACGCCTGTTAAAACCCCCCAGTTTGCGTCTTGCACAAATATATATGTGTTCATGGTGTGTGCACCAACCAGTCTCTTTATGACCCTCATAAAAGACGTTTACAATGGTCGTTGGCACGCGGGATAACGCCGTGGACTACCGTGGTATTCGGGACGCTCGTTAAAGCCTCGTTCATCGTATACGCGACGACGAGGTCGACTCGATAGTTGGTGAGTTTTCTTCAGGTTTTCGCTAAACCGCACTCTATAGAAATATTTATGAGTCTTCATTCGCATAACTCGCTGTTTTGCTCGTTAAATTATATATCTTCACTCGGTAAAAAGTATCCTTTTTATTTCCCTCCAATATACGACGGAATATGTATGGTAGAAATGAATATGAGAGAGACTTAACTCAATTTTATTTTATTTTCATAGTCCAGTGTTTTTAATTTTACAGTTATGAACTCGTCTCTTATGTCATCGAAGACGCTTCCTCTTTCGCTCTTCAACGTGTTGAATATTATTGATATATTTTTTCGGTATTTATCCAGCGCTGTTGGAAAAACAGGGAAATTTCATGGATGATTTGTCATTTTCTGGACAGTGACAGGGAATTCAATTTAGAAAGGAAAAATCATGAAATTTCAGATTTCAGTTAAAATTCAATGGAATCCGGAATTTTTGAGCAGCAGAACAGACGAGAACTCCCCAATTGACTTAAATTTTTAACGAACTTTCAATTAATTGAAAATTTCAGAATATATTTACCTGAATTTTCCTGATTTCTATTCATTTTGATGAATTTATTGACTTGAAATTAGCAACTTTCATTGATTTTTTCATTGGATTTATATTTATATTTTTTTGCTTTCATGAACCTATTGTTTTGTTGCTAAAAACTATTTTACATCTTGAAAAATGATTGGTGAATTGGGAATTTTGTTGTTGAAATTCCAAAAAAGTTTAATCTTAGATTTTTTCATCGGATTTATTTCATGATATTTTTCTTGGCTTTCATGGACTCATTCTTTTTTTTTTTGAAACACATTTTGTATCTTAAAAAATTATTGATAAATTGATAGTTAGTCATATGGCAATTTTGTTGTTGAAATGTCAGGAAAATTTCAACCTATATTTTAGTAAGATAATCGATCTTCCCCCATTAGTTGTCAAATTAATGCAAAAATTAACATTCTCCAATCGAACCATGAATATTCAGTACACAAATTACGCTCAATTCTGCATCAATTGAATATTCAAGAATATATTCACCCGAATTTTCGTGATTTTTGTTAATTCCGATGGAATAATCAATCTGAAAATTAGTTTCCACTGATTTTCCCATAAAATAGTGAACTTTGAACGTCGAAATTCCTCAATCTGATGAAAAAATTCCCGGAAATATACCGAAAATTTCCAACAGTGTGCGTTCGGACACCGTCACCTACTAAATGCATGCACCATCATCAATCATGAACGCTTATGCATGATTCATTCATCTTCACAACATTTTTGTAACCACACTTCACACGCGGAGAGAAATTTGTAACAAAAATCGCCCCCCACTGAACCCCAGTAAAAATTCAATAACAATGTTTCACGTACGGAGAGAAATGTTCAGTAAAAATTACGGAACTCACAATTCGCTCACCGATTACGGAATCGACTCAGAAAATTCAGTAGCGAAGTGGTAAAACGGTACAAGCCAATTTTGACTATTGACCAGTTTTCAATAAATATCTCGGAATCTAAGGGAGATGGCAAAATTTTTGTTACAACCTTTTTTGTAGACCCGATTGAGAGCTACAACAAATGCTATGATGAAAATTTCGCTATCTCCCTTAGATTCGGAAATATTCCTCAAAAACTCAACGGGGAGATAAGTCGACTTAAAACGGTTTTACCACTTCGCTACTGAATTTAAGTGCAAAAATTCCGTGACACTTCCGTAAAATTTCCTACAATCACATTTCGCTCCAGAAAAATACGTAAAAGGGAGAATATATTCAGAATGTACGTGACAAAAAAAAAAAAATTCTAAGAGAATGAGAATTTAGAGAGAAAAAATTTCCGCTTCACCCAGCCGGGAATCGAACCCGGGTCTCCCAGATACGCGTAATCTTTTTCCATATTTCTCCCCGTGCGGGTAATTTTGGTATAAATTTTTCTCCCTGCAGACACTCTCTATTAGACGCCCATTAACCATTAAATTAATATTTTTTTATTTTATTTTCAGTACTACGAAATGTCATATGGACTCAACGTGGAGATGCACAAGCAGGTGAGACATTAGAATAAATACTATTATCGGACAATGTTGATAAATAATCAACGCGAATGCCGCTGGATTAGTTGGGAATTGGAAAATCCGGGAATAAACGATGCACAAACGTGAATTTAACCGGAGAGCCGGGGAGGGTCGGTGAGCTTCGTTATCATTGTGAAAAGAGGGATTGTTTTTCGATATGTGTTTTCAAATGTGTGGTAGGCATGGGTATATGTGTATCTGGGGAGGCGTGGAGGATTGTGAATCGACAGGGGCAGGGCGAGGGNGAAGGGGGGGGGGGTGAGGGGAATGGAAAATATATTTATATGAAACGAGAGAGGTACGGATCCGTAAAATTCACGCATGAAAAATATCGTCAACCAGCGAAAATAATTCGATTTCGTTGCTTTTCCCACCGATATTTCCATTTATATTCGCCAATCCTCTGTCTCTCCTCTTTCAGCTGCTTTGCCAGTTACGAGTCTCTGGTTCACTCATTATCTATTCATTTATCCATTAAGCGAGCCTTCAGTATAGATATATCATTGATCAGTGCCTCGCCAATTTCACTCAATTCCACTTTTTTTTTTCTTTTATTTGTCCCAATTTTTTGAGGCTTTTTTTTTCAACTCAAGTGAGGCAACGAATGGGATGGTAAAGTAAAGAGATAGACGGCAGTGCGAGCTATGATAAAAAAGGGGGTAGAAAATTGATGAGTGGAGGATAGGAAAAAGCGGATGAGAGGACCAATATCGAAAAAATCAGGCTTCACCGATAGAGACCAAAGCGGCGAGACTAACTCATTTTATTTTTTTCTCTTTCGAGCTCTTCCATTCTATCATGCCTTCTGGCTACCATCTCATCCTTTCATCCATTTTCGCAGATTTTTTTTTAACAACCTGACCACTCTTCCATTACGCTCAGCCTTTTCCACTGGTATTACTCGAGTTGAAAATGAAAAATTGGTGAATTTTTAAAATTTGGTTGGGGTATAATATTTTTATATTCTGCTTTTCTGTTAGCTCACTCGAAATGTTTCGGAATCACTATCGAGTTCCAGAAATCTGTTAAATGTGAAATATCAGTAGCGAAGCGGTAAAACGGTCCACGTTGATTTTTACTGTTGAGCAATTTTGAATGAATATCTCGAAATCTAAGGGAGATAGTAAAATGTTTGTCATAACCTTTTTTCTTGCGCTCACTTCGCTCTACAAAAAAGGTAATTACAAAAATTTCGTTATCTCCTTTAGATTCAGAGATATTTTTCGAAAACTCAGCTAAGGGATTAATCGACTTGAACCGTTTTACCGCTTCGCTACTGATATGATTGGAGTCGTTATGGTAGTTGATAAGGAAAGTTATAGACGGCAAAACCAGAGATTCATTGGAAAGTGAAGGAGACAAATCCCATTCACAGCAACCGGTGCTACGACAGAGTAAATTCTCAAACTGTAAGTGACGGAATTCACAATTTTTTTTTGACATCTTCGTGGGACTTGTAGAATGGGATTGAAGCTTCTTTAGATGAGCTTTCGGATAGTTGACAATTCAATAAAAATGCGTAAACAATAGCGTTATATTAATATTTCATTGAAATATCGACAATTAAAACCAGAGATAGGCAAAATCGGGACACCCGAATTAAAATGATTCCATTACACATAAAATCAGGTAACTGTTTAGTACAATTTTGCAAATATTTTACAAATCAGTAGTCAACTTCACAAGAATGATGATCATTTGATTAATTGAAAAATGAAATTCAGATATTTAGAATTTTTTAGTTAATTACATTTGCGAATTAAAAATTGTTTTCAAATTTAAATAAAAAAGTAAGGAACTGTGAATCTATAGTAAACTTCTTTTAAAATGACTTGATAACGATTTTTGCCGATCCCTGATCAAAAGAATAGGTACACAAATCGTTAAAACATAATTTCGTGACTCTCGATATGTTTTAATTTTGTTTTATCACAAAATAGAATATTCACGTGTAATTAATTGGGACATAACATCTCCACATCGACATGTGCCAAACTTGCATTGGGATATAGGACTTTTCGTTTACCAAAGATTATTCATTGAAAAATACTAATCCTGATTAATTCAAGTGAATTCCGACAATGACTCTCTTTATCATGTCCAACCCAAAACAATCCTCCCTCACCCTAATAACGCGTTCACCTTGTCTAGCAGCATTAAATTTCCCATTTTCACGTACTCAATTGTCAAAGGTCGTTTAGGTTTGGGTTAAGTTTCTCCCACGTTCATCTGCCATGTGCTAGCCAGCCACGTTCGATTTTTATCCACCCTCGCCTTCTCTTCCCACTTCAGTGCTTCAAATTGCTGTGCCAATCCCCTCAAGAGGAATATTCTTTTTATTGCCTACCGTTAGAGAGCACACTTTATACGTGAGGGTCGCTGTGTCCCCCCGTTGTCCGCTGTTTTTATCGCCCTCGCCACTTTTACGACTAGTCCTTTGCGGTACAGCCTGAGTTTGTGTAGGTTTCATACAACATTTTCTTCTTGCTCTACTTTGTACGAAAAAGCCTGCCGGGAGTCAATCCCCAGGGTCCTGTCGTTGACTTTAATATGCTTCATTTACATGCAACCACGCGGGGTTATACAACGACAGATAGCTTAATGTGTACACACCCCTGCACATGCATACTTAAACGCATGGTAATACCGGTGAACGAGGCTCGCCTCGTTTACCACCTTTTCCGTCTCTCCTTTTATCGACGTATGCAGAGGTAAACCAGCCAATGTACCTTCATACCCATCAACAGTTGATGTTAGGGTACAAAAGAAGGTCACGACCTCGGTACTCATCACCTTTTTTACTTCACCAATTTGTCGTTAAAAGTAAATGCAAATTCACTGTTGGAGTGTTGAAGAGTGCTGGCGGAAATTTTCGGTATACTGGTGTGGAAATTATTAGGACGTTGATTAAATAGTTTCAGTTAGTCGAAAATTCATCCCAATTTGGCGATGAATATTTATGATTTTATCGACTATTCAAATAGGTTGAGAAATTCTCGTCTCATGGTCAGGTGAGATGAGAATTCCTCGAGTTCTGGTGTTCAGAAATTTGGAATTTCATTGAGTTTTCAGGGAAATCTGGAATTTCATGATTTTTCTTCTCAATTAGTGGTGGAGTCCATGTCCATTTCCATGAAATTTAATTTTTTTTAAATAGTTCAGTAGTAATTTTTAGAAGAATTTGATTTGGGGAAAAAAAACGTTAAATTTCAAATTTAATGAAAATTCAATGAAATTTCGAACTTTGCGAGCATCAGACACTTGAGAATTTATCATTTTACTTGAATTTTCAATAGAACTATAATGTGATAAAAATTTCCTAGAAGTGTACCGGAAATTTCAGTGATAAATTTCTAACAATCTCGAAATCAGTAGCGAAGCGGTAAACCGGGTTAAGTCGATTTTTACTATTGGCTAGTTTTTGACGAATATCTCGGAATCTAAAAGAGATAGAAAGATTTTTGTCATTACCTTTTTTGTAGAGCCAATAGAGCGTTATAAAAAAAGTCATGAGAAAAATTTTGCTATCTCTCTTAGATTCCGAGATATTCAGCAAAAACTGGCTAATAGTCAAAATCGACTTAACTCGGTTTACCGCTTCACTACTGAAATAGACTTAGGGAAAATAAAAATCCTGAGATTACGAATTTCACTAAAAATTCAATAAAATTGCGAATTTTTGAAAACCAGAGAGGCGAGAATTCCTCTCTTTACTTGAATTTTCCATTAAAACATGAATATTCAAGACTAAATGTCACTGAATTCTCAATTAATTAAAAAATTAAGAATACGTTCACCGGAATTTCGTTCAATTCCACAGAATAGTCGAACTGAAATTAACAGTTTCACTCGACTTTCCCACAAAATTGTGAATGTTCAAAGACAGAATTCCAGGAAATTGAGCGATTCGCTCTCAAATTGACTGCAAAGTAAAAACATTGAAAATTAAAATGTTTACTTAAATTTAAAAAAATCTAATAGCGCAGTATTCGAAATGAAAACTCATCACCGCCTTTAAATACGTCTCTCATTCCACTGTCTACAGAACATTGAATTAATCTAAAATGAATGAATGCACAATAAATGAACAAAATTAATGAATTTCCATAAATATTTTCCTACAATTAATCTCAAAGACATTCGCATTGAGAAACACAGCTCCGATTCCTCTCATTGCATGCCCACCACTTCCAAGTAGCCAGCTCCACCACTGGTCAGGCAAAGGAGCTTGCATGAGAATCACTGCAGCCAATTTGCGCTAATTCGAGGGATTGTCAATGCGGTTATCTACTTTTTATCATTCAATTCCCCGGTTGTACACAGTGTGACGTTAATTTGTGTTTTGCGGAAAGCCTCCAGGGATCTGAGTGCAAATGTAAATGAGTGAGAACAAGGGGGTGTTAGCTATGCCTGCTTTGCTATCTAGTCTGTGCGCGCCACCTTGTTATGCGCGACTGATGAACGCCACCGTTAATTACGTCTGCCCATATCCATTAAGTAGGGTCCCCGTAGACGCCAGACTCGCTTAAAATTGTTACAAAGTTGTTCACACTCTACAAACTTCACTTCTCCTTTTGCCTCTGTTGATGGGGACAAGTTTCCAGCAGACCAACGAAGCTTGAGACACACTAGAAAAAAATTAATTGAAATTCTGCTGATGATTGAATTCAATTCGAGAAGAAACACCTGACGTTTTATACACGATCATCAATTTTCAGGCTTAATTATACCATTTCTATTCATTTTCTAATCAAATGGTGATCTTGCAAAAACAAGAATATATAGAAATAAAAACTATACTTGAATTGAGTATAAAATATACTTGATTTAAGTATATTCAATTCAAGTATATTTTTTTCCGTGATATATCCACCAAATCACAATACAAGTCTCACCATTGGTCGGCATAACGCAACCCCAAACATTATCAGAAAAGTGAAATAATTACTGGACTAATACCATCATAGGATTAACAATGAAACCACCATGATAATGATTCTAGTGTAGCCAGGAAGGCATCAGGTTTACACACCACATATACCAACGCAGGTTGAGTATGTTAGCATGTCACAGTATCGAGAATTCTAGTATAGTGCCAAGGGGTCGGCGGGAGGGGAAAGGGTTGAGAGTGAAAATGGTAACAAGAGGAGGTGAAGCGGTAGTACTAAAAGCCGAAAGCCCCCACAAGCCAGCCAATAATTGTCCCATGGGTAGATGACGCACGTGCGATAGTCATGTATGCGTCGGTCCCCCTCTCGTTACTCTCTCCATCTCTACCTCCATACTCCGAAAATCCAATTGTACTAGTACTCTCGTGCATGGATGATGGTACGCGGTGGTAAGTCCGATAATGTTTAGCGCAATCAGCGATAATGGCGGTGTATGGCGCGTTTAATCAGGGCAGTAGCCCGTTGTGGCTTGTGGTTTGAAGCTCTGGGCAACGGGTTGCATCGGGCCTGTGTAAAGGAAAGGATGATCAAGGGTTGCATGGGCTAACAAAGGGAGATGGAGAATGAGATGGGGGGGAATGATAGTTGTAGTTGTAGTGGAGAGAAGGCTTGGATATATCAGGTGAGCTTAGTGGTCACCAGTGGCCTCGCATCGCCTCGACCAGAGAGTGGCCACTGGCCCTCTGGAACACCAAACCGCATTCACCCACACACTTGGACTTGTGCTAGCCACTGGATGACTGTGTTAGTGGAACTATCTACCAACGGACAAACTCTACTTCGTATCAACGTCTCCATCACTTCCATAGTCTTCGTCAGCTCTACATGATGTGGACAAAAGCGATGGGAAAACAACAGTTCGGCAGCTTCTGAGTGTTGGTGCTGTTGATTTACCTCTGTTCCCTATGAATTGGGAAATCTGTTTCATCTATTATTAGTATGATACCAAGGAGTCAGTTGGGTAAAGATAAATCAACAGACGTGATGGTTCAGAAGGCTACAGGACGGACGTGCGAGTTTGAAAAAAAGAAATGGATGTTTTGAGTGGGTCATGCCCGCAGCACCCAAGAGCCTCAAGCGATGATGTGGCACTCTTGGAAGAGGGTCTCAAATCTCTAAACATCTTGCGCCGTCTCTGGCCCTCTGGAACACTAAACCTCATTCGCCCACACACTTGGACTTGTGCTAGCCACTGGATGACTGTGTTAGTAGAACTATTTACCAACGGACAAACTCTACTTCGTATCAACGTCTCCATCACTTCCATAGTCTTCGTCAGCCCTGCATGATGGGGACAGAAGCGATGGGAAAACAACAGTTCGGTAACTTCTGAGTGTTGGTGCTGTTGATTTACCTCTATTCCTTATGAATTGGGAAATCTGTTTCATCTATTACGATACCAAGGATTCAGTTGGGTTTAGATAAATCAACAGACGTGATGGTTCAGAAGGCTACAGTACGGACGTGCGAGTTTGAAAATAAGAAATAGATGTTTTGAGTGGGTCATGCCCACAGCGCCTCAAGAGCCTCAAGTGATGATGTGGCACTCGTGAAAGAGGGTCTCGAACATCCAAACATCCTGATCTTTCGCCGTCTGTCTCGGGCACTTGTCGCCCCTCGAGAACCACTTATCCGGCACCTGAGCTTTGTCGAGTCCTACTTTGCCCAGTCCATGTGACCACTTCGCCTCCATTCTTGTCTCTCTATGTATTCTGCTTTTCCATTTATTTGTTCCATGAGATTTCAGCTCGTCTACTGTATGGAGATAACTGCCATTATTTTTCTCTCATTCGATATCCCTGAACTGCTGGGCTCTGTAGCACTTTAGTTGGCTACTATGACATCTTACCTCCTGGTCGTCTCTTGCCCATTGGCCCAACGGGCTTCGAATTGATTGAGTCTTGTTTAGTCTGGAACCTCAGTACATAATAGTCGATCTAACAGTCTCTTGGGCCAGCGTTTCAATGCCACTGCACATATTGTCGTCTACGACAATCCACCACTCAACTCTGATGTCCCATCGTGTATCTAACCCAGCTGTCCTTTCAAAGTTCAACTGAAAGGAGATCTTCTATTTGCACAGAGCATTATCGTGGACAAAAATACGGTTCCACTCGTATCGTAAATCAATATCACCACAATTTGTAGTCCTGCTCTCGATATCAGTAAAACCCTCGTCGTAAAATTTTTCGGAAATGGGATGAAAAAATAAAAATAAATAAACAAGAGTTGAGTGTAGTACCGACATTTGAAAACTCACGGTTGGCTTGAATAAAAGGGGATAAAAAGAATCATAAAAATACGAAGAGATTCTGGGTAGGGCGGCTTTCACTAGTATATAACGGCAGAATGTTATATCCTTTTACATGTAGGTATGAGCGAAAGAAGGAAAAGGGGGGTTTCTTCTACAAGGATGGCGTGATTCGAGGCTGCCTGGATAGAGTATTGGATTATTGGAGTATCGACGTCGTCGAGAAAGCGGAGTGGTATAGTCAGCTAGTAAGACGAGGGTGAAAAAAAAAGATGAAAACGTACAAGGAAAAAAGGAAAAATAGAGAATGAGGTAGAAACGAGGAAAGCAAAAATTGAGGATGGAATGAGGTGGCTTGGGGGAAGTATTCGGTTCACGTCACCGTTTCACAGGCGAAAAATTTTATCGGCGTACCCACGTCCTTTTGCATTTTCATGCCACGACTTTTCGCCTTGGTTAACAGTAAAGCTCACTTCCACTTTCTGATTATCATCTTGAGTTTCTTTTTACTTGTCGGCTTTACCCTCCCACTTGTCGCTCCATTGTACTTTGTTCATTTATCGGCTGTTTAGGCTTGAATCAACTCAGAGATTGCAATAACTAATCATAAAGTTTTATCCGTCATTCCTGAAAAGGCAAACTTGGAAAATTAAATAAGTATATAGTAGGAAAGGAAAATATGATAAAGCACTCTGGGTGTAGTATGAAAACAACTTGGTAACCCCGGAAAAAGGCTGCAGTAGCTAAAGTGAAACCCACTCCCCTTTACATCCCCACTCCCCCCGTTCTCTCTATATACCCCATTCATTATTTTCTTGGTTACCTCTGGCCCGGGGAAAACTTCTTGGCAACGCAATTACGTCTGCAGCTGCTCCCCGCCTCCACGCTCATTCTCCTTTCCACCCAGTTTTTTTCATCTCTTCTGTTACCTGCAATTCTTCTGACTCCTCTTCCTGTTCACTTTTTTGTTCCACTGTCTTGCTATTTTGACTTTATGTCTTTTTCACTCGCCCGTCTAAAGTATTTCATACTCGTATTTCTCTTTCAATTGTTAGACCCCTTTGGAGCCCTCATCAACAATCAGGACGGTACCAATCTGTATCTCTCTGTTGCCCACGAGAAATTCAATCTCCTCGCGCTTGACGATGAGAGTGAAACAACGAGTAATTAAACAACGACTCCCTTTTCCTCGGTTTTCCTGCATTATTCTACAGTTTCTGCTCTCGCCCTTTTCCGCTTTTCTCCACTTATTTCATCCCCTTTCCGGTAGATATACTCGTTCCCCCCCCCCTGCTATGTACCCTCCGAGCGTATTTAGGATCTCCGTGTGGCTGCGATATTTCAATTAGCGGCACCACTGCCAGAGCGATTCAACCCCTACTCTCTGTGGGAGCCGCCCTTCACACTTTTTGGTGCTCGTTTAAGGGCGACGGAAAGGAAGGGCTCCGTGCCAGACCCATTAACGATGCTATGACACGAAACCCAGGGGTTATTTTATACTTTACTGCTACACGCTTACGTGAGCATAATCGTAAATATACGCAATAATAAGAAGCTGTTACCGAAAAGAAAAGACTGGGAATTTTTGTGGGGAAATTTCGAGAAGTTTTAGTGCTGCATTTTCTGTCAAGAAATTACTGTTGTGCTTAAGGATTTATTGATAATTCCGTTCAGCACATGATCTAAAAATTCTCTAGTGCCAACATTGGAATTTTTCTTGTGCTTTATTTAGAAAATTGATGAACTTGTATCTAAATTACTCTCCGTTTTTTAAAAGGGGCGTCGGTTAATGTGCGGAAGACGAAATTAATTGAAACCATAAAAATTCTCAGTCTCTTGTTAAGACGTTGAGAGATAATACAAATTATAAGCATGTTGTTGTTGCTGGCGTGACAGGTTAACTGATGGAAAAACTACTGAAAAGAAGGGAGGTAAATCTCCACGGTTTGTCTGAGTAATTGCGTTAGTCGTCGCCGGAGATTGGATCGTCGACGAGACCTTCCTACTTCCGGTTGTTTTAATTTAATTCGTGTCAATCTTCCTCCACCTGAACTGTAAATACAACCCCCCCCCCCCCCATGAATTCCTCATTTTCTCCTATTTATGTCTAACCTTATTTTCAATTGAACCCCATTTCTAATTCAATAATAGCCATTCAATGAAGGAAAAAAATCAATGCAGACCAGAGTTTCACGCTGAGTAATGTTTTTCAAAGGGGAAAAGGGGTTATGTAAGATGGTCTTGACGTTGACAAATTCCGGCTGGTAAATGTGGGATTCAATTTACGGGATCGTTTTCTCCCTGCCTTTGAATATTGCAGTTGACTGCTTCTGCCATGTTTGTAATTTCCATAATAGCAGATTCCATTTACCCGCTTGAATGGTTATTCCATGATCAAGATCTTAATCCCAAAATATCTTTGATGTTTCAGACGGAAATAGCAAAGAGACTGAACGGCATTATTGGACAGATTTTACCATATTTATCACAGGAGCAGCATCAGCAAGTGATGACAGCTGTGGACAGAGCGAAACAAGTCACCATGTCAGAGCTCAACGCCATAATTGGGGTATGTGATAAAAATAAATCCAATGAATAATTTCAATAGACAGATTGAGATGAATGAGAACCACGATGTGGCTGTTAAGTCAAAGACGGAAACCGATATGCGCTGGTAAAATCTAAAAGCGACTGGATACGTTCAACTCCTCCCTGGCACTACCATCCGCAAATCCTCCTCAATATTGCTCGAGCACTCAATTTCCTCCCTATTAAGCCGCGGGCTTCTCCCAACCCCCGCAATCCTCCTTCTCATTCACCCCTCCCAACATATTCCGTCTCCCTTTCCGTTTCACTACTTCATCCACCAAGACCCCCTCTGCATCTTATCCCGAGTCTTTGGCTGGAGTTGGCTTGGGGGAAGGGTGCGCTTACCCTTGGCTGGATAAGTTATAGTGTTATACAGTGCTCGGGCAACGACTAATCAACATTCCATGCTCGAAACCCCGGTCATGGAAAGACGGGATATAGCAGAGAGCCCGGAGTAAGAGAGAAACTTAGTATCCAAGCGTTGTGTGCACGACGTTGTCGGTACGTGCCGCAAATCCTTAGTAGGATACAAGTATCCCTGGCAGCCCGAGTGCCTCTTAACCGGCTCCTTTAACCTATTCCCTTCTCACTCCTTTCGTTCCACCATTGCATTCTCTCTTGTTACCCCATTCTGTTCTCTTACCCTTACATCTGTCCCACGAGAAATTTCATATGGTAGTACATTCCGTAACTCTAACCGTTACACACCCCAGAATGAACTTAACCAAACGAGATTCACCAAACCTGGACATGTCATCTGGAAATGAGTCTCACTGACCCGTAAACAATCTTTGACGCAATTAACTCTTTGTGGACACATGTGACAGGATCTTGGTTAAGGGGGGACAGAAGACCTTTGATTACAGCAAATTTTGAAACAAGTTTCCTACAAAAAGTTATTATTTTTCAAAAACAAAGCACATTGACTTCGATCAGACGTTGATGAAGATTGATGTGGCCAACCTACATTTTGAAAAATATCGATAACTTCTCATAGGAAATTTGAAACTTTTGAAATTTTAGAGATAGCTCCCTGAAATTTCATAAATTTCACAATTTGTTCATTGAATAGATCACACTTATCAGTCAAGTAATTAAACACTTCATCTTCAGAATTGAAAAGTGAAAGAAAAACTGTTGAAACACTTCCTCTCACGTTATAAAATAATAAAGTTGAATTTTATACAAGTTCAAAGTCTGAACTCAACGGTTCGTGTTGCTACCTTCCTTATTCTCCTTTTATCCTCTTTTTGTCTGTTACTCCTTCGTTTTCACTTCCGCAGAGTCAGCTCCTATCCCCTTCTCTTTATAACATCCAGCTTGGAATTGCTGATCCGAGTGGCACAGTAGAATCCAGGAGACGTAATATACTTGGCGAAGGCAACTGCCACTTCTTCCAACGATTTTCATGAATTGAGACCAGAAACTCAATCATTAAGCAATCTCCCTGATTCTTGCATTTCAACTTGTTACTCGTTCTTTTCACGCTTGATTTCCCGTTATTCCGTGGAGCAGTCATCAAAATTATGTATTCCAAGAGTTCTCCACCTAATACTGTAGTTATTATTTCGTTGAGCTATTCAATCACCTCGGCAAACTCGACACAATATTCACCTCATATCTTACTCAACCTATTGCATTATCATGTGCCTTCTCATACCCTTCCTGCCGCCGACTAGTCTTTCGGCTAGAACAATGTACTTCCAGCATTTCCAATCCGCACTAACGAGTGTGCTTGCTCCCCTCGGGTTCTATCTCTCGCCGGCTACCCTTCATTCACCCCAACATACTCGTTTAACTTCTGTCTAGAACTGTTTACAGTTGTGTAGACAGTCTTTTTCTTGTTCGCCATCCACTAAATTGCTTTCTGCGTGATATTCTCACATTCACAACTCATTTTATCATCTCATGATACCATTCTCCCTTATTCTTTCATTTCAACTTGTTACTCGTTCTCTTCACACTTGATTTTCCGTTAGTCCATGGAGTTGTCATATCAAAATTATGTGTTCCAAGAGTTCTCTACGTAGTACTGTAGTTATTATAATATTTCGTTGAACTATTCAGTCACCTCGGCAAACTCGACACAATATTCACCTCATATCTTACTCAACCTATTGCATTATCATGTGCCTTCTCATGCCCTTCCTGCCGCCGACTAGTCTTTCGGTTAGAACAATGTACTTCCAGCATTTCCAATCCGCACTAACGAGTGTGCTTGCTCCCCTCGGGTTCTATCTCTCGCCGGCTACCCTTCATTCACCCCAACATACTCGTTTAACTTCTGTCTAGAACTGTTTACAGTTGTGTAGACAGTCTTTTTCTTGTTCGCCATCCACTAAATTGCTTTCTGCGTGATATTCTCACATTCACAACTCATTTTATCATCTCATGATACCATTCTCCCTTATTCTTTCATTTCAACTTGTTACTCGTTCTCTTCACACTTGATTTTCCGTTATTCTATGGAGTAGTTATATCAAAATTGTTTTCTCAGAATTCATGAAGCTATTCAACTACCTCGGCAAACTCGCGGGAAGTCTAAACATTCTTTTTCGTTTTCATTATATACTAATTTGCTTTCTGCATATTTTCATCTTCAACTCTCATTTTATCGTCTCATTATGCCATCCTGAAACCGCCATGTGAAATATTACCGAACAGATCTAGAATGTTCTCTTCTTTTTATTCATACTTTTTTCCGGAGCCAGTGAATTTATTTATGTATCGATGACGATAATTGACACGTTCCACAAACACAGGGAGTGAGATAACGAAGCCCACGTATTCAATTTAAACCCCCCCGAGTCCAACTCTTTCTGTCTGCCCATCGCTTTGCGCTATTTACACATCGTAATTGCCACATGGGCAGTATGAAAAATAAATGTACGCGTAACATGTAAACCTCAACAGAGAAATTATCATTGCAGCAACAGAGGCCGGATTTGCCGAGGCTACTGCAGCAGATGCACGCCCAACAATTGCCACCAGGTGCTGCAATGGGCCCACATCCTGGGATTCCTGGACTACCTGGGCTGGGACCTGGTGGTGGACTACCTGTGCCCACTTCAGCCTCTGCTGCTCTACTTGGTTTGGGACTTCCACCTGGTGCTGGTGCTAATCCAGCAGGTGCTGCTGCACATCCGCTCTCCATGCTGGCGAAGCCGGAACTTCATAGGAGTCAGCCGGATGATTTGAAAGCTAATGGTGGTGAGTTTTCTTGCTTTATAACTTTGTTTAAAACAAGAAAGATCATGAGATGTCTTTAGTTTTTAATTTTCTCCTTGACTCGGAGATTTCCCCCATCAATACTCTTCTGAATTCCAAATTTATTGAATATTCGGTGGAATTTAGTGTTTGCTTTTCGCAATAAGTTTGAGCATACAATTTCGGTGAAATTTCAAAGTTAATAAGCAATTTCGTGAACGAATTGATCTTGAATTGAATTCAAATTCGTGAGACTGAAAGGGTAAATGCAATTGTTACTTAAATTTTAAATGACTTTCAATTGTCAATTTCCACTCGGTTCTCGAGAAATGAGAGTTAGTTGATCTCTTCAATTCAATTACTCCGGAAATTTTGAGGGCAAGTTCCTGAAAACTTGACGATGAGCAATTTACATGAAATTTGGAGAATATTCAATGGGATTACCACTATCACATCCCAATGTCGATGACAATTATTAAAAATTGGAAACTTCAGGCAACTACTGCTATAATTGTTCATCGATTGGAAATACAATGGAAATTAATGTCCAATTTTCCCAATAAGTTTGAAAATTCGTGCTGTCAATGCTCGTCTTCTACAAAAAACTCACTTTCTTTCAATTTACAACATGAATAAGGACGTCCAAATTCTTAACATTGAAAATTTGAATGCATAACTGTTTCTTAAATTCCCAAAAAGTTGTAAGATTGAATTTTAGGGTTTGATTAGGATATTTTCCCCATTCAAAAAACTCCGTTGGAAAAACTTCGCAGATGATGCAGTGACTATCCAATTTCACTCTTTCTCCTTTTAATATTATAGCTTCAATGTGCATTTTTCTTTTAAAAACTCCTCGTGCTCAGTCATTTCACTCCGGCCATGTCGTCACATCTCCGATTCCCCTAGCCATCTAGGTTCGGTCTCAAGTTGTTTCCCAAATGTTTACTCGTCTACTTTATCCTCAGCCAAACCCCACCATTTTCTCCTCCGATATCCTGACCCTCGTCACAGACCTTTTATCTTTGCTTTTCGTTTCTTCATTTTACTCCCAGCCCCTCGAGCCAACACAAAAAGTACACAGTCTACTCACCACACAATCAACTTCACCGACTTCATCCTTAACATTTTAGCGAGGCACTATGTTATCATTGTTTCTTTCCATTTCCAAATTATCCGGGAAAACTTGTAACATACTTGCCCCTTTTAACACTGTACGTGTTGAAGCTCAATCTTGGAGGAATGCTGACAAAGCTGCGGCATCTGTGGCCTCACTCTCTCCCATCATCCTTTGAATCTGTATGTATACCTACTTCAACTTATATTCTACATAACAGCTTTGCCAAGGTACTTCTCGGCTAGAAGATTCACAGAGCATCCCTCATCTCCACGCGAGGGCACTTTTACCACGTATCCCCACTTTCTCGATGATTCTTCTTCTTTCTGGGCGATTTATTTGTTTTCACGACAGATTTTCATCATTATCTTTCGCAAAAAATCCAGTACTCTTTCAGTAACAATGAAAATGATTGACAATTGAAAAATTCAAGTAACTACTGCTTAGAATTTCAGTCTATTGAAATTTGCATTTAATTATTTAATGTTCAATTACTTAGCAGAACAAGCCATAATAGTTTGAATGCTTAAAAAAAAGACGATTTCAATATTATCTTTACGCCAAATTTCGTGAATGATTACCCCCTCGATTTTCCCTCACAAAACCACTTTTTTTTTCTACAATCAACTGTTTTCCTTCTGTTTACAGGATTAAATTCCTTGTAAACACCTTGTACACATCATTATATTCATGTATATTTATGTATATTTATGTATATTTATGTATTCTTCAAACTTAGCAGAATAAGCCATAATAATTTGAATGCCTTAAAAAAAAAGATGATTTCAATATCATCTTCACGCGAGATTTCGTGAATGATTACCCCCTCGATTTTCCCTCATAAAACCAGTATTTTTTTTTATCTATAATCAACCGTTTCCCTTCTGTTTACAGGATTAAATTCCGCCGAGGAGAGGCATGTAAGTACATCATCTCGCTATTCAAAATCCATGATGAGTGTACCATAAACGAAATATTCATCAAGTACATCAAATCGAATCCAATCACTTCTGAATAGTCAACTTGGCAAGGTTAATCACTAATAACGAATAGTGGGAGGTATGAGGTAGATGGGTTACCCTGTGGAACGCAGGGGAGTGGTGGGGGCTTCAGCAGACTCGCAATTAAGCCGACATCATTATCCTACGAGCTTCAATTTCGCTGCGATATCGAACCCCTAATTCCAACTTAAGCCCCTTCCCCATTCATTTCTGAAACTGATTAGTCTCGACATTTCACTGGTATTATTCAAGTCTTTTTGCAATACAGGTTCATTCAAGAGTACATGGGAGAAAAGTCCGGGAATTTTTGGGGAGAAATTATTGATTTTATTCTGTTTGACATCAATTGCGGTAATCTAATAGGTTTCACTGAGTAATTATAGGATGTCATCTTATTCAATGGTATCGCACAGGCATAGGATAATCAGATATAATTTGTTCGGACGTGTACATAAAAATTCTCATACTGGTGCATGAATTTTCTCAGACAGTGTGAGACAGACGTATGATAAATTTATAATACAGTATTATGTAAATGACTTCGTACACATGTGTGATAATTTTGGCTCGGAAACTTTTAACAATGTATTGTGAACTGGGATTATTAAATTAAAGCATTCGTATCATTTTTGTGTGCCTTTTTACTGCGTCCATTTCACAATTTTGTTTCACACTTTTTTACACATCTATGGAATTGTAATTCTTGCAAAGACGTTAAGAATGTTTCATTTATTTTTATTTGTTTCTAAAATTTGTACAAATTAGAATTTGCAGAGTTCTACTTTGGCTTTATTTGAAAGATTGACGAATTTATTACGGAATTTTTAAGAGTCGTCTCTCTGTACAGCTATAAAAGTTCAATCTTTATTTTTTTCTTTCTCGAAAACAAGAAAATGAGAGAAAATAAATCTGCGAAAGGAATTAGACATCACGTGGGGACAACACAATTATACCGTACCGCTATTTTCAGTGGGCATGCATGCACGATGTGCGTATATGGAGTTAAAGTCCCCCCCCATTCCCCGGAGATTGAAGTCTCCTTAAAACCACTGGTCAAATATTTATGAAATTCCAATTTTTCTAAAAATATGAAGAAATGCGTCATTTGTTTGCAACATGTGAACAAACCTCCCATTTTTCTTGCGCTTTATTTGAGAAATGGACAACCTTATATAAAAAAAAACTCTACTTTTCTCTCCGTACAATTATAAAAGTCTAATTTAAATTTTTTTCTCTCGAAAACAAGAAAACGGGAAAAAATAACTCTGCAAAAAAAATTAAACATCACATGAGGGTAACAAAACTACCGCTATTTCCAGTGGACATATATTGTTAGAAATCCCTTGAAATTGAATTCAATTTCAAATGAAAGCGCTCACTAAATTTCTCATTCATCTTGAAAATTCAAGAAAATTTGATTTTTCATGTTAAACAATCATTGATTTTACAATTCAATTTTCAGTAGATTGAGAATTCAGAAAATTTGTTGCCTGAATTTGCAAAATTTCCAAGGTTTTCCAGTGTCGAATGGGCCTGGAAATCAAGATTTACTTGAATATTCCATAAATTAACTGATTTCTCAATGAAAATAAATCCAGAAATTTCATGTAACTTTGTCGTTGTTAAAAATTTCCAGCCTTTTCATTTGAAATTATACATGGAGTTGAAGTTCCCGTTCCGCCATACCCGGAGGTCGAAGTCCCCTTGAAACCACTGACCACATATTCATGAAATTTCAATTTATCTAAAAATACGAAGAAATGCTTCATTCGTACACAAACCTCCACTTTTTCTAGCGCTTTATCTGCAAAATTGACAACATTATATAAAAATCCCCAACTATATTCTCTCCGTAGAATTATAAAAGTCCAACCTAAATATTTTTTTCCTCGAAAACAAGAAAATGAGAGAAAATAACTCTGTGAAAGGAATTAGACATCACATGAGGGTAACACAAGTTGTATTATACCGTACCGCTATTTTCAGTGGCTATACTGCACACTGTACGTAGATGGAGTTAAAGCGCCCCCGGAGGTCGGATGAAAGCAAAGCGACGAATGAATGGCCGTGGCGTGTTAAAAAAACCAACCCCAAAAAGCGCCTGGTTACAAAGCAAATGAGGGAACGACGGGGGGAGGGGGTGGTTGGAACGAAAGAGAAATACATGGGAGAGGGATGAAGCGAATTCGACGTCCGTTTATTAAAAGCACTTTCTGAAAACGTTAACGCGCTTACCACGACCCACTTTATCCGCAGATTCAGAAGCGCTTGTGTCTGATGCAGTGAGCGTTGAAGTCCTTTTTCAATTATCATGCTTTTAGAGAAGAAAAAAAAATTGAGCACGAGACGTGGAAAAAGCGGCGTTTCACTTCTGTAAATTAATTACCGAAGGCTCAAGAAAATTAATTCACTGACATTAAAGCGTACTGGGAATTTTGCTATCTGTTGAGCAACTGCTGAAGTGATTTTACGGTGATTATCGTCGCATTCTTAAACATCACGATTGGAATTAATATTGAGCATTCGACTTTGTGTAAATCAGATAATTCTGGGGGAATGGGGGCTTCGAGGCATCGACCAGTTTTCAATGTTTGTCTATTGGTGAGGTGGTATGAAGTTGGTAATTAGAGGAGCGTTTAATGGCCAACAATTATTGCAGATTGATAACGCTTGGGTGGATAGGGGCTACGATTAAATTCCCGATACAGACGTTAATAGCTTTTCCGTAACGATGATTATTGTTCGACGTTTTCTCACTGTTTTTTTCGTGCCACCTCGGATTCATTTTTGCACTGTTGCTTTGGTGGAGTAATTAGTCTTGAATTTTTATGTGGAATTCTTTAAATTTTGGACAAGTAATTTATGGGGAATTTTCGAGCGTGTGGGAACTGACAGATCAGTTAATTTATGGAATATTTTGTGGAATTTCAATTTTATTAACCACAGGAGAATTATTTAGGTTTCAAGAAAGGACTCTTAAGAATTTTTAAGAATGAGGAATTTGCGTTGCTCAAATTTCGAGCAATTTCTAACAGGGAATTTTAGGCTTCGATTAGATTTCCCATTAAATCATCGATTAGTTCGAGTTTTATTAATCTCTTTATTTAATGACCTTTGAAATTTCAAAGGAGAATTCACTAGCGATCGGGTAAACCGGGTCAAGTCGCTTTTGACTTTTGGTCAATTTTTGATGAATATCTCGGAATCTAAAAGAGATAGCAAAATTTTTCGCATAACCTTTTTTGTCGGGTCAGTTGAGGGTTATAAAAAAGGTCATGATAAAAATTTTGGTATCTCTTTTGGATTCCGAGATATTCGTCAAAAACTGGCCAATAGTCAATTCTTCTTGAAAATCATTAACGATCAGTAATTCAAATCAAATTTACAGAATACATAATGGGATTATCTGGCCCTAATAACAATGATTGATGGAAAATCGAAAAATCACTCAACTATTGCCTTGAGAATATCCAAGTATCTTTTCCAAGTATCTTTTAGTATCTTTTTAATCATCAAATTTGGAAATTGAATTGCGTGATCATTTATCATTTTTTTTCGACATTTGTTGTTTATAAATAAATAATTAAAATTGTTTAAACTCTCGGAAACCTAATTTTTTTAGGCATGAAATTGATTTTTGGTAAAATTCTGAATATGAAGAAATTTTGCTAGGATTCCGAACAAATAATTTATATGATGGAATATTGATTGTTTATAAACCAATTATAAATCAATTAAGCCTGAGGAAGCTAAAATAATTAACGAAACGTCGCAAAATGACAATTAGATAAATCTTGTTTTCAGTTCCTCCATCCCTCGATTATTTTTGCATATTGTTTATAAATTATTTACAAAAAATGCTCGTAATTTCCACAAATTACAGTTGTTAATTTGTTTCATCAATCTTCCTCCAGAAATAAACTTTCTAATTTTTTTTCAGACGTAAAAAATGTTTTCCAACGGTTCAATATCGACCTTAAAATTCCGACCTGCAATGTTTAAATAACAAAATCATTGTAAAATGTCCGGGAACTTGAACTCAACTGGAAGCTTTGATATTGGCCTACGAAAGTAGAAAAGCATTTCACTGGAGAAAAAATAGCCAACGTACTTGGATATTCTTAAATTTAAATATATTAAAATTTTAATTTAATTCAATGTTCGATGCTCCTACTAAATTCAAAAATACATATTCACAACATTAAAAAAAAATACAGCAAAAACAACAAATATCAAACAAACACCAAATTACAGTTTTTAATTTGTTTCATCAATCTTCCTCCAGAAATAAACTTTCTAATTTTTTTCCAGACGTAAAAAATGTTTTCCAACGGTTCAATATCGACCTTAAAATTCCGACCTGCAATGTTTAAATAACAAAATCATTGTAAAATGTCCGGGAACTTGAGCTCAACTGGAAGCTTTGATATTGGCCTACGAAAGTAGAAAAGCATTTCACTGTTGAAGAAATAGCCAAAGTACTTGGATATTCTTAAATTTAAATATATTAAAATTTTAATTTAATTCAATGTTCGATGCTCCTACTAAATTCAAAAATACATATTCACAACATTAAAAAAAAATACAGCAAAAACAACAAATATCAAACAAACACCAAATTACAGTTTTTAATTTGTTTCATCAATCTTCCTCCAGAAATAAACTTTCTAATTTTTTTCCAGACGTAAAAAATGTTTTCCAACGGTTCAATATCGACCTTAAAATTCCGACCTGCAATGTTTAAATAACAAAATCATTGTAAAATGTCCGGGAACTTGAGCTCAACTGGAAGCTTTGATATTGGCCTACGAAAGTAGAAAAGCATTTCACTGTTGGAGAAATAGTCAAAGTACTTGGATATTCTTAAATTTAAATACATTAAAATTTTAATTTAATCCAATGTTCGATGTTCCCACTAAATTCAAAAATACATATTCGCAACATTAAAAGTCCACGCGCAGCTGTTCCTAAAACACCAAAAAAATTCTCCCCCAAATTCAGCAATTCCATTAGAAAATTTTCAACAGAATTCTCGAGGAATCCGACTTCCAGCAGGATATTTGCGGATTATCGATGAAAATGCAATGCAACAATAAAAAAAAACGCAATACGCTTTTTCATTACAAAGGAAACAGATGCACGAGAAAAGGGAAGTGGAAAAAAATATCGATGAAATATATCTCCGAGCATGAGGTAGATAGCAGCAGGGAATAGCGAATCAATCGGCAATTCCTCCTTCCTCCCATACTTCGTTTCATCTCTCTTAGCGATGAGAATTCTCTTTTTTCCACCGGGAAGATATATTCACGCTATTTTTCCATCCGTCTATTTTCGCATCGGAGTCCCTTCGTCTCTTTCACTTTTCCCTTTTCATTATCTCTTTGAATCCTATCAACGAGTGGAAAGTAGTATAGCGGAATGGTAGACGCCGAGAGGAATAGCGTGGGTGTTGAAAACTCGGCGCCGTTTCCCTCTGCAAATTAAATCTCGAATAAAGTGCAAATAAGCGGGTAGGAAAAAAGAATCTTTCTCCCCTTATAAACTCTTCAGAATAAACCGAGGGGTTAGATGAGGGTTAAATGAAAAAAAAGAGGGGCGGGGGGGAGGGGGGGGCGAGCGAAAGAATAAAGGAAGACGGAGACAAAAAGGGGGGAATGAGTGCAAAGTGGAAGCAAGCGGATAAAGAGGAAAGAGTTTCTAGAAGAATGTCGGTGGGGGAGAAAAATGTTAACGTCGACGTGGGAGCGTAATTTATTTTAATTAGAGTGGGTTGCATTATGTAAGCGGTATAGAGTATGCTCAGCGTGGAGGAGTGAGGGCTGTAGTTGCAGGGTGACGCGTCTGTGAAAGGGTTGAAAAGGGCGCGTGAGAGATCACTGGTACCTGCCATAACTGTCATTTTCTACTCCCCACAGGCCTTCCCTTTTACTATGTTGGTTAGTTGAGGTCTCGAACTAATTCGAGCCGTCAAGTTTTAACCCCCCCAACCCCACCGGCTTCCCCTCTCTCGCTTACCAAGCCGACCCCAAACTTCCAACCCTCTATTATCCTATTGTGCCACTTCACCAAACACACAGCCCACTGGATACGGAAGGGCACTCGCCAATCTCCCCTTAGAGCTGTCTTACCGACACCTCTGATCTCGTTAGGGGCGCATTAATTAATTTAACAAGATGGCGGCGGTGATCCGGAACTGTGATACATCCGGAGTTTGGATCGGAATTATTTTTAGAGGGAGGGATTGAATTATATTTGGCAGAATGTTTATTTCTCTTTGGAAACTTTCGGAGACTTTTTTGGGGATGAAATTGAACAGATTTTGGGAAGAGGATTTTTATGGTGGAAAATTCCTTGTTGATTAATTGTTTATGAAAACAAGGGAATCTTCGAAAATTGCGGTTTTTTATTGTTTTATGAGTTTTTCTAAGAGAATTTTTTTTTATAATTTGCAAAAAAATTGAAACTATATAATTCAAGTGATGAAATCAGTGGAAGTTTTTATCAAGGAATGGTTCCACTGAATTAAGTTTTCATGAATTATCTTTTGGTTTTTATTAAATTTTCCAGATTTTTTTGGGGATAAAATCGATTTTATGGGGAAATCTTGGAAATTGTCGAGTTTACAGCGATTTTGGGAAGTGGATTTTTACGGTGGAGAATTGATTGTTGATTAATTATTTATGAAAACAAGGCAATATTCGAAATTTGCGGTTTTTTATTGTTTCCTGAATTTTTCTAAAAGAATTTTTTTTTGTAACATCCAAAATCAAATTTAGAGCGATATAATTTAAGTGATGAAATAATTGGAAATTTTTATCAAGGAATGGTTCCACTGAATTAAGTTTTCAAGAATTATCTTTTTGTCTTTATTAAATTTTCGAGATTTTTTTGGGGATAAAATCGATTTTATGGGGAAATTTTGGAAATTGTCGAGTTTGTTGTGGTTTTAGGAAGAGGATTTTTACGGTGAAGAATTGATTGTTGATTAATTATTTATGAAAACAAAGCAACATTCGAAATTCGCGATTTTTTACTGTTTCATGAATTTATCTAAAAAAAAATTTTTTTTAAATAATTTCCGAGAAAAAAAATTAAAACTATATAATTCAAATGATGAAATCATTGGACATTGTACTCAAGGAATGGTTCCACTGAATTAAATTTCCACGAATGTTGTCATGGGAAGTAAATAATTTCGTGAAAAAATCAATGTACACTATAAATTTTGGTTCAATTATTTTGTGAAAATTGATATAAATCCAGAAAAATTCAATTGCGTTGGAAATTCTCGTCTTTTTGCTGCTCAAAAATTTATAATTCCCTTGAATTTTCAGTAACATTTGACATTTTTCTCCAATTCTTCTCGTTTGCAAAAATGACGACTTCATGAAAAGCAATTGCATTCGCTGACTCAAATAACAATAAAATAAAACGATCGTCCTCAGATTCAACCTAGATCTTCTCATTTAAATCTGAAATCAAAATTCCCTTCACTCGGTGAAAAAAAAATTCTCTGGTGATGGCAGCACCGCTCAGCGCTCCCATTCCCCGAGCTGCAACTCCTTTTCTCACTTCCACTCTTTCATTTTCTTTCGACTCCTCTACACATGCCACAACGAAAAGTTCATCCACGCGAGAATGCTCCCCTCGTTGCCATTGTTATTGGACTTTTTCCCCGACTCCGTAAAAAGGGACGAAGGGGCGAAGGGGATGCGGGTTAGAAAGGCAAATCGAGATAAAAGCCATACTCAAAGAGAATGAGAGAAAACAACTCTTCTAAAAAAAAAGGGTGTACAGAAGGATCGCGAGATCACCGCGGGCTTTTCAATTACCGTCCGCTGGCTCTGCCTTTTCCTTCCTTTATTCTCATTTTTTGCATTCAATGCATAGTGAACTCGGAGAAAAACTAGGAAATAAAAATCTCTCATAAATTCACAAAATATTTATGATTGAAAATACTACGTGCATGTGTACATTCTCCCTTTGAATTCACATTCCGCAAACAAATGGATAGAATTGGCTGTACCATTTTGATGATATTCGCTTGAATAGAGAATTTTCATTTTACAGTTTCGTCAATCAAATAACATTTTGCAGAAAATCTCTCTTTTCTATGAAGAGTTCCTCTGTAGAACTAAATTATGGAATCTGTTTAAACATTTAGAAATGCTACTTTTCAGACATGAAATCGATTTTTAATTGAAGTTCGGAGTTTATCGAATTTTATAGAATTTCGTGATTGAAAAATGAAAATTTTATGGAAAGATTAATGGGGAATGTAATTTCACTTCCATTATTGCATGAATATTAATAGGAATCGGGAAAACTCAGGTCAATGTACTTGTTACTTAACTAGATAATGTAATTGTTACTTTTATGTTTGAAAATGTGAAGGTCCCCTTAAAACCCAATCATAGCTGTTACTACTACAATCTAATGGAGAAGAATAATGAAATGCCTTGCTATAAGAAGAATTATTGATAAACAGAATGTCTCCTCGCGTTCTACGCAAAAATCTGTTAGCTTGCAATGCTAATTTTCTATCCAATTTCTATTTCTTTCGGCCCTATTTTTGTAACGGTTGCGACAATTCCTCTTCTTTGACGTTTGACGCAACCTTCTCATGCTGGCAGGAACCTACTACTGTACATACAGTGGAGGATTCGTAGAAGATACCTCAGGAACAGTAGGAGAGTGGGATTCCAGGAACCCCTATGCCCCCACTCCGCGCGCACATAGAGAGAAGAAAAATAGGGATCAGCGGGTTTCAAATAAGACACCTCGCTCGTTGCGCTCGAATTCAATGAAATTTTCATTTTTACTGAATGAATATCGATAACTAATCAATTTATATGTGTTTAATGTTTTGAATTTGTATCGCCCGCGTTCCCTTTTCTCTCTAAACATAACCCCGCGTGATAGAATGGCAGCTGATGTTGGGGTATTGTTGGTGGACTCGAGAATAATCACAGACGAAAAATTACGATTTTTCGATGGGAAAAGTGGAAAAAAAAAATCGATGTATATTTCCATTACTTGAAAAAAGTGGTGTGACCCCCCCTTAAGGTCATTAGACCCTCATGATCACTTCGTTCGTCCCTCCCGTTTGACCCTTAACACCGTTTGATCCTTATAACTACTCTCTTCCCGTTGAAAAATGATCGAGGCCNCGTGCATGTGTACATTCTCCCTTTGAATTCACATTCCGCAAACAAATGGATAGAATTGGCTGTACCATTTTGATGATATTCGCTTGAATAGAGAATTTTCATTTTACAGTTTCGTCAATCAAATAACATTTTGCAGAAAATCTCTCTTTTCTATGAAGAGTTCCTCTGTAGAACTAAATTATGGAATCTGTTTAAACATTTAGAAATGCTACTTTTCAGACATGAAATCGATTTTTAATTGAAGTTCGGAGTTTATCGAATTTTATAGAATTTCGTGATTGAAAAATGAAAATTTTATGGAAAGATTAATGGGGAATGTAATTTCACTTCCATTATTGCATGAATATTAATAGGAATCGGGAAAACTCAGGTCAATGTACTTGTTACTTAACTAGATAATGTAATTGTTACTTTTATGTTTGAAAATGTGAAGGTCCCCTTAAAACCCAATCATAGCTGTTACTACTACAATCTAATGGAGAAGAATAATGAAATGCCTTGCTATAAGAAGAATTATTGATAAACAGAATGTCTCCTCGCGTTCTACGCAAAAATCTGTTAGCTTGCAATGCTAATTTTCTATCCAATTTCTATTTCTTTCGGCCCTATTTTTGTAACGGTTGCGACAATTCCTCTTCTTTGACGTTTGACGCAACCTTCTCATGCTGGCAGGAACCTACTACTGTACATACAGTGGAGGATTCGTAGAAGATACCTCAGGAACAGTAGGAGAGTGGGATTCCAGGAACCCCTATGCCCCCACTCCGCGCGCACATAGAGAGAAGAAAAATAGGGATCAGCGGGTTTCAAATAAGACACCTCGCTCGTTGCGCTCGAATTCAATGAAATTTTCATTTTTACTGAATGAATATCGATAACTAATCAATTTATATGTGTTTAATGTTTTGAATTTGTATCGCCCGCGTTCCCTTTTCTCTCTAAACATAACCCCGCGTGATAGAATGGCAGCTGATGTTGGGGTATTGTTGGTGGATTCGAGAATAATCACAGACGAAAAATTACGATTTTTCGATGGGAAAAGTGGAAAAAAAAAATCGATGTATATTTCCATTACTTGAAAAAAGTGGTGTGACCCCCCCTTAAGGTCATTAGACCCTCATGATCACTTCGTTCGTCCCTCCCGTTTGACCCTTAACACCGTTTGATCCTTATAACTACTCTCTTCCCGTTGAAAAATGATCGAGGCCTAGGTATCTTATAAGAAGCCCACGGAACATAAACATTCGGGAGGCGATAAAAGTGCCGAGATAAATAGGTTATTTAAACGCCCCCCGAAATGCATTAATAAATTAATAAATAATAATATTCTCAACTCTATAATATATTCCATAATATATCATAAAAATTCACGTGAATTGGGGGATTTATTGACATTTCCTTCTTCACCTTCAATTTTTCCACTCAATGCACAGGGAAAAATCAGGGAATAAAAATCCCCCATAAACCCCCAAAATATTTACGATGGAAAATACTACCTACATGTGTACTCTCTTTGAATTCATACTCCACAAAAAAATAATGAAAATTGGGTGGAGTTGGTGGTAACATTTTGATGACGTAGGATCGTTAGTCCGATCTCGTTAAAAAACACAAAAAATACAGGATAAAAAAAATTAAACGAAATTGGCGGAGGAATCGCCGCGATGGTGACAATATCGATGCCATTTTTTTTTTGCCCCTCTGATACAGTCACCCGGTTCGCGGTTCTACCAGGATAATAACAATAATAACAATGTCGATAACCCAGGCGAAGCGTTGGAGCTTGGGTTTTTGGACGCGCAGACTGCGACGCGCTGTTGCATAAAATTGTAAAATCCCTTCCTCCAGCGTTCAGGGGGGGATGACGGCGTCGGTAGTGAGTGCCATTGGGTGTGTGCCACTCCGAGATAGCTGCAAACAGAAGCGAGTTAATTTAAAAATGCAAATTCCACCGCAGAGAACAGCCCGCCGGTACTCGCCCGGTCCAGAGGGGGTGGAGGGGGTGGGGTGTGGTCGGCGGATTGTGGGCTGCACCGGAGGAAAAAAAAGCATAAAATGGGGAAAATACAGGGGAAAAAAAACATGTGGAGAGATATACACTGTGTACATTCGCGCTCGAGAGAGAGAGAGAGAGAGTTGAGCTTGTATTTACGACGAGTCGTTAAATAATTCGTGGAGGCGCCGAGAATTTTTTTTTCTTCCTCACTGCGCTTGTATGGCGGATTTTAATGCCATTTATATCGTCCTTTCTCTCGGTAGTAGTTGATGTGTGCAGTTGTGCACAACATGAAATTAAAAAAAAAATGGGGTTTGAAATTTTTGATGAGAATACACACCTGCGGTTATTCTCGCACGATACATTGTTGAAAATTTTTGAGTGTACGGGGAGATGTGTTCAGTGAAAATTACGGAACTCACCGATCGCTCACCGATTACGGAATCGAGCCAGAAAATTTAAGGGACGGTATCATAATTTTTCCTGAGCGTCCTGTGAAAAATTACGGAACGCTTTGGAAGAATTCCATGATTTTAGGTCAAAATTACGTGACAGTTCCGTAAAATTTTCTGCAAACATATTTCCCTTCGGAATTACGAAAAATCTACGTAATTTTTACGGAATATTTCTCTCGTTGTACTCGATGTACTCGTTTGATGATTTTTCAAATTTAATTTAATCGCTCACTATTAGAAGAAAAAATTAAATTTGTGGCATTGAAGTCTGCAATTTCATCATTTTAATCCCTCAAAATCGAATCCAATCCCTCGTCGTTAAAAAAAAAATTGTGATTTCTATAATTGAAAAGCCCTAGAAATCCATTTGGTTCCACGATCACTTGACTCGTTTGATTTATTTTTTTTAGAAGAAAAAATTGAATTTGTGGCTTTCAAGTCTGCAATTTCATCATTTTAATCCCTCAAAATCGAATCCAATCCCTCGTCGTTAAAAAAATTATGATTTCTATAATTGAAAAGCCCTAGAAATCCATTTGGTTCCACGATCACTTGACTCGTTTGATTTATTTTTTTTTAGAAGAAAAAATTGAATTTGTGGCATTCAAGTCTGCAATTTCATCATTTTAATCCCTCAAAATCTAATCCAATCCGTCGTCATTAAAAAAAATTCTGATTTGTAAAATTGAAAAGCCCTAGAAATCCATTTGTCTCCCCGACTACTTGCCTTGTTTCATCGTTTTCCCCCAACTTTTTCCCTCGCAAAGCCGATCGCCCCGATCTCCCCAACAATTTTCCCAGCAATGTCACCAAGAAAATCAGAATGAAGCATAAAATACACTGAGAACCTCTGGGTGCAATCTTGTACCAGCTGGAGTTTTGCAGGGGGATGGAAAAGAAAGCAGAATAGTCTTCGGTGAAGTTTGTGGGATGAGGAATGGGGGAGCGAGAGCCAGTGGAATGGGTTATACATAGAGTATATACTTATGTACACGTATATAAGTTTGAATAGGTGGGATGAGGTGGAGGAGTGTATAAGGGCGCCACCAGCGAAGTAGTTGCTTCACTCACTTACCACCCTCGTGGCCTCGCGGCATGGCCTCCGACCACTAAGACCACCAAACCCTCCACCCTCGCTCGGTATACCTCCCTTCCTCCCACCCCCACCCCCGCCCCTCTTGATATACCTATCTTCCTTCGCTCCGACGTCTCAGTACCCGACCTTGCATGCTAAGTTGCCGAGCAAGTTGTCCCTAACACTACGGATATTCCGATGAAAGTGTGTTCCCCTAACGTCTCGCGGTTCTGAGGATCCCTTATTGATCGGGCACGAAAGCCTCTTTATACTCAAGCACGGACGCCTTACCAAAACCCCCTCATATTGAGCGATCTTTTCTGTCGTCTTCTCTCTCTCTCTCTCTCTCTCTCTCTCTCTCTCTCTCTCTCTCTCTCTTTTTTTTAATTTCATTCTTTAGGAAGTCATTTCGGCGTAATCTGCGGACGAGTGCTCTCGACGAAATCATCTCCATATCAAGTTGGTCCTGAAATTAGTTTTATGGGTATTAAAAAAGTTACACCTTTAAAGACTAGAGTTTTCAAAGATTTATTAATTTAGGACGTTAGCTTCGCGATGACTGGAATTTTCAGTGTTTTAAAAGAAGACGCTTTTTTCGTGTAGAGTATGTCGAAAGAATTCAGATATAGTATTAATGTATACTGTTAGAAAAAAAATGAAATTTCATGGACAGTTGACTACTAATTTTCAGGACAGTGACACTGAATGCGATTTTGGGGAAAATCATGCAATTTCAGGTTTTACTGAAAATTCTGTAAAATTCCAGAATTTTAAGCGGCATAAAGACGAGAATTCTTGAATTTATTTGAATTTCCAATGTAATATGAATATTCAGTGCCAAATTACATTGAATTTTCAGAGAAATCTAAAATTCCATGATTTTTTTACCCCTCAATCGCATTCAGTGTCACTGTCCGGAAAATTCAAGAATATATTTACCGGAATTTTTTGGTTTTTTATTCAATTTCAGGGACAAATGGAACTGAAATTTGCAGTTCTCTTTTATTTTTTCACGGAATTCTGAATTTTCAATCACGAAATTCCCTGCACGGAGAGAAATGTTTAGTAAAAATTACGGAACTCACAATTCACTCACCGATTACGGAATCGACTCAGAAAATTTCAGTGACAGTATCGCAATTTTTCACAGGAGATTCAGATAAAAATTACGGAACGCTCCGGAAAAAGTCCGTGACAGTTCCGTAAAATTGCCTGCAACCACATTTCGCTGCGGAATTACGAAAAAGATACGTAATTTTTATTGAATATTTCTCTCCGTGTGAAATTCGGAACCCAAATTCAGACCTCCAAAGTTTAAATAATAAAATTATTGTAAAGTGTCCGGAAGCAGGGTCAAAATAAAAGGTCTCATGTTCGACTACAAAAGTAAAAAAGTAGTTTACTGGATAAAAAATAGCCAAAGCACTTCGATGTCCTTAAGGATGTTTAGCCCTTGTCGGTAAATGTTTTTTTTTCATGATCAAGGAAAATTCTGTATTTTTTTCGGCTGACAGCAGAACATATAAAACTAACTTTTCTAACGTTAAAAAGAATTAATCGCAATAGTCTCGGCAGAAATGAATAAACTAATTTTTCCTTATACACGGGCTCTTATGAAATTTATGTTCGAATTGATAATTCACCTACTAGAAGACTAAAAATAGAAATAAAAATAGAAGGTAATGTGTAAAATCATACTGAATCCAATGGCCAGAGAAAAATCTGGGGTACCCGGGCAAAAAGAGGACATATTTGAATGATTCTATCCCATATAAGCGCATGTTAGCGCATGCATTTTGGTGTATTTTGTCTATTTCATTTCTAAATAATGAACATGGGTTGGTGGATTGAAATTTGTATCAAAGTGAAGGGAATATCTTCATCTCTCAGTTTTAAAAAAATCCATTTTTTTTCAAGCACTTGCGATTTTTGATAAACATCCTTAATTTCAGACTCTAGTTTTTCTAGTGTATTACGTCGTATTTTATCGCCGTCTCTCTCTCTCTCTCTCTCTCTCTCTCTCTCTCTCTCTCTCTCT
>NW_021680410.1:258008-260647 GCF_001412515.2 Diachasma alloeum
CTCTCTCTCTCTCTCTCTCTCTCTCTCTCTCTCTCTCTCTCTCTCTCTCTCTCTTTTATTTTATTCAGAAAGTCATTTCCGCTTAATCTGCGATCTGAGTGCTCTCGACAAAATCATCTCCATACAAATTCATCCCGAAATTAGTTTCATCGGTATTAAAAACGTTAAGAAGTGATGAAACCGCTCTTACGCTGAGCTGATAACCAATACGGAGATTTAAGGAGTCTAGCGAATGCGGTTCTCGATGTATGGGTATTTTTATCCGCTTTCAACGGTATCTTTTCTCGGGAAGTCGAATGTACGGCGCTGATACTGGGGGATGGGTGGGATATGAGAGGATAAATGGAGAAACACCATTACTGGGGGACGAGAGACGAGTGTTTCTCAGCAGATCGTTTCGCTTATAGCCTTCTCAAGGTGTATGGATTGGGGAATGGAGCTGTATTTATTTCAATTCTCGATCGTGATGTACGGCTGGGGATTTTTTCCGGAATTTCGAGAGGCAAATTCTGGAAATTTTTGACACGTTGCGGGTCTCATGCAATTCAGGGAATCTGAGCATTAGAAAATCACATATTTCATTCATTTTTTTCATAATTTAAAATTATTGTTGTCAAAATTTTCTATTCAGTACACTGACAAAAATAAAGGTTTTTGTAAAATACGTGTTTATTTATATCAAGAACCTTCTGACTTGAAAATTTTCAAGAATAAAATATCTTGCACTAAGAAAATAAAATCTTTCGCTAAGTAATTTTGTACTTGTCCTAAAGACGAGGACGATTTCTTGATGACAAGAATGCGATTTCTCAAACCAAGTAAAATTGAATCAATTCATTTAATAGTTTTTTAGCCTCAATTCTAAAATATTTTAATGCAAAAACCACTTTAATTGATCTGAGAACTCGAAAATGTCTTGGCGTACGATTTTTTTTTCTTAGTGTGAGATATTGTGCGCTTGGTAATTTTCAAGCCACGAATTTGTCGATATAAGTAGGGAAGTACTGGTCAAAAAACACTTGTTTTCTCAGTGTAGCGAAGCGGTACACCGGTCATAGCAGAAACGAATGTCTAAATGTCACACACCTTTTGTAGATATTTTTCAGAGAGTCAAAACGTCTGAATGAAATGAAAATTTGTCTGAATTTCAGGCGAACAGGTCTAAACATCTTAATTCATGCTTTTAAAATTCAGACAAATTTTCAAATTTTTATTCAGACGTTTTTTATTTTCTGAAAAATGTCTACAGAAGGTGTGAGAAATTTAGACACTCGTTTTTGCTATGGTTTAAGTCGATTTTTATTATTGTTCATTTTCAATAAATATCTCGGAATCTAAAGCAAATAACACAATTTTTGTTATAACCTTTTTTGCAGCTCTTCATTCGTTCTACAAAAAAGATTATTATGAAAATTTCACTATCTCCTTTAGATTCTGAGATATTCTCCGAAAACTCAGCTACGAACTAAGTCGAGTTAAGGGGAAACGGAAGCCCTCTGTTTGTATGAATTTTTAGAATTGTGTTTTCTCCTCCAATTATTAATTTTTATCTATGAAACTACTTTATTGACTCGATCATTGCATTGTTGAGTCAATGAAATAGTTTGATAAATAACAAATAATAATTGCAGGAGAAAGCAATTCTAAAACTTCATATAGGCGCAGGAGTTCCGTTTCCCCTTAAACCGTTTCGCTACTGTATTCATATTGTCATAATTTAATGAGCAACCGAGTGTCAATGGAAACAACTACACGGAGAGAAATGTTCAGTAAAAATTACGGAACGCTCCGGAAAAATTCCGTGACAGTTCCGTAAAATTTCCTACAACCACATCTCCCTCCGGAATTACGAAAAAGATACGTAATTTTTATTGAATATTTCTCTCCGTGTAGCATAGGAAACGGTCAGTTTCATTTGAATTATCCCGTAAATGTCAGAGAAATTAAATTTTCAATTTTCACGTTATCAAAAATTCACCTCATTTTGATAAGGAATGTTCACGTTACTTAAAAAACTTTGAAATTTCCCAGTCTCCCCTTAAACTTGAAATTTCAGGAATAATTTTCCAACGGTGAAAGCCTCAAGTGCCAAACATCAATAATCTCTCTCGCCCTCATCCCTTATTTTCATTCCATTTTATTCCCGGGAATCGACGACGCGGGGGTGTGAATACGAGCCTGTGTGAGAGTATGTCGGCAGAGTCGTGAGGGAGTTGCCCGGTGAGAGAGCATTGAGGGTAATGGAGCGAGCGTGAGCGCGGTTAAAAGAGGGGCGAGGGATGGAAGGGAAGAGAGGTGTGGGTCTGGTAATTGAGAAGAGGAGATTTACTTCCTCTGCTTTGGGTTGAATAAAGGTGGTGTGGGCAGTGGGGGATGCTTGACGTGGGTGCGAACGGGGCGATTAGGAGTGGTAAGGAAAGAAGAGCCCGAGAGTTCGCCGTATAAATTCGTTCCCCAGGGAGGTGGAAACAGGGGAGGCAGAGAAGCAAATGGAAAAAAAAATGACAGGGAACGACAGACCCGTGGAATTATTTCATGAAGACGAGGGTTGATGGAAAGGAGAAAAGAGGCGAGTTAACGGTAGGAGGAAAAATAAAGGATGTAGCGGCGTGGGCAGGGGTGAGGGGGGGGGGGGCAAA
>NW_021680410.1:260891-289787 GCF_001412515.2 Diachasma alloeum
GGGGGGGGGGGCAAAAAGACGACAGGATTGATCGTGAAAATTGTGCCAGGATGCGAGTAACCTTGTTGGGGGGGATGGAGAGGTTCAGGATATTATATTGGGGAAAGGAAGGAAAATTCATTTCGAGACCAGTGGCTTACGGCCCTCTGGGAATCCCGTGGAAACGACGATTGTGAGGTATAGACGACCACTTCCGAAAGTTCGTACCTCTGGGGATATCTCTCTGTCGATAGTTCTCATTCCTGGCCGGTATGGGGATTGGGGGGCGATCATGAAGTTATTTTGATCGATAAAATAGTTATTTGAACAGAAAGAATTTTTCGTAATGGGATACAACACTCCTCTTTATTTATTTGATCTAAACAATGAGAAATTGTTCTTGTATTGCGTATAGTATAGTTATTTTTGATAATGAATTAGCAATATGCTTTCGAATGGTTATTTTGCATATCGTTTCCTTCTGTCATGGATAATTCATTGTTTATCTCATTTTATTAAATTTAATAAGATTCCTTTTTAACTAATTTTGTCAGATTTTCAATTTAGTTGGATGCTATCATCGTCATTATTGTTACTATCCCTTTCTTCTAAACGACTAATTTTTTACGATTCTATCTCGCCCCTCAGCCCTTCGATAAAATGTTAATCGAAAAATTTTAGTTATGCGTGCATGAATGAATTCGAAACATCACATTTGAAAAAATCACTTTCAGGAAAATCCGTGAAAAAATCAGGATATTTAAAGATATCCCCAAATTCTACTTTTCAAGAAATACAAATTTTTGCAATTTTTCACATAAATAAAAATAATGATGATTGCTATCGCCTGCATCGTCGAACTCGGTCAAAAGGACATGCAAACAAATTTTTTAAGTCATCATTCAATCAATTCAGAAATTTTTTTTTAGTTATCGTAGGACAATCGAATTTCAAAAAAATTTGAAAATTTTAATTAGTGGCGATTATTAGGCCTCAACAATACCTATATTTGAAAAACAACAAGATTCAATTCCGTCCATTAATCAGCGAACAATTGAAGACAACAAAAAATCCAAAACTTTAATTTGAACGATTGCAAAGCTTCTATTTGGGGCAAAAATTGAAAATTTCTGGTAATTTCTTGATTATTGTTTACTGTATAGATTATTATGGAATGATAAAATGTGAAAGAATTTAAAATTGGCCGGAAAATTGGTCTGGATTAAGATGAATTAATTTCTCTCCTCCACAACACGAAATCGCTAATTTGTGAAAGCAACTGCTCTTCGCTTTTAACCCAGGAGTCACGTCGAGGACGTGGCGGTGCGTCGGCTCCCGACGAGAACTTGAACAACACCAACAATCCTACGAGACCATGACTAAACTTTTCTGATGAACCAATTCCTCCAAAAACGAAACATTCGCAATAATTCTCTAAATAGTAGTGAAATCTCTGCGGACATATGGATATATACTCACACATTATTGCATTATAGATGTTGTGATCAATCCATTACAATCCACATCTAAGATTACAAAATTAATCGCTTCCGCATTTATGGATTTATCGGCAGAAAGATGTTAAATAATTTCCAGTCCTGAGGCAAAGCCAAATCACCACACAAATAAACCACTCGACACTCGCCCCGGAGACTCGATTCATCACAACACCAGAACACGACTGAATAATATCTGACCTGCGTGGATAAATTCTGTAAATCTCCCACCACAACACATTCTTGACGCACTAGACCTCTGCTGGAGAGCGACATTTTTTAAATTCAGATTATTGTTTGCACTGATAAATCATGGAGTTTGGTATAAAAATTATTAAATCAAAATTTATTTAAAGTCGTGCATTGTCTCACTTTACCGAATTTTCAAACATGAATGATGGGGTTATTCAAGGGGCCTAAACGCTTTATGAAAAATCTGAAGATTGAAAATTGAAAAGAAAATTGAAACCTCATGGACAGTTGACTGATAATTTTAAGGGGAATCACATTTAATTTGATTTGGAGAGAAAAATTATAAAATTTTGAGAGTTTACTGAAAATTCAATGAAACAATGAAAATTCAATGAGACATTTTTGAATATTAAGACGAGAATTCCTCAATACACTTGAATTTTACATAAACACCTGAACATTCAGTACCAAATTGCGCTGGATTTTCAATTCCGTCAAAATTGAAGAATACTTTCACCTCAATTTTTCTTATTTCTATTAATTTTCAAATAACAATTGACCTAAAATTCATAGTTTCCGCTGATTTTTCATAAAATTTTGAGCGTCAGTGACAAAACTCCCTGAAATTCCAGTAAAACTATTACGTGACAAAAATTTCCAAAAAGTGTAGCGGAAATTGCATCAAAAAGACAGTCGCATCCCTCATTACGTCAAGCGAAATAAAACACAGCTTCACATTAATAGACATCGTCATTGTTATGTCATTCTTCAAGCAACAAAAAGAATACAAATTTGTTTAAAACAACTGAATGTATTTTAGCAACCGACATTTTTCAATTTATAATATTATAAGTGTTCAGATGCGATTATTATTCAATTAAAAAAATGAAAAACATGATGAAGATTATAAATGCGTTGTACTAAATTATTCCAATATTTTCGGGGTCGGTTGGTGCGGGATATTCGAATAACTTCAACTCATTACAAATTGTTCATTATAAAAAGTTCTAAACTTGGTGATACCAGTACTTTAAATGGCCACGTGGACTCGCCGTACGCTATTGCAAGACAGTCTTGAAACGATTAAATCCAAACCGATAAAACTTGGATGAAAAAACTCACTTTCAATCCTGTCCTCCGCATTACACCCAGAAAAAAAAGCCATCACCTCGGCCAACTTCCAAGAGGAATAAGCGCATAAGTAATTCAAAATCCCAAGGGGAAAAAGCGTCTGCAAAGTCGTTTCGCTGAATGTGAAGTGGGGAGCGAGAAAAGTAAAATGGAATAACGTGAGGGTCGATAGAATAGATGGACCGGATCACGATTCGTCTCCCGAGCTCTTATATTCATGTAAATCTTTTATGGTCTACCGAAAACGAGCCAGAATTTACTTGCCAAGTTATTATTCTCTTCTCGAGCAATGTAGAATGTCATTTAAAACCGATGAAAACTAAATGCTGAATTTATTCGTAATTGGATTTTCTATTTACAGAGAAGCTCGATATCACCGGCGGAGAGAGAGAAGTACAGTAGACCGAGGAGTACTCCAGACCCGCAGCATCACGATCACATGCTTCACAAGAAGATGAAGAAGGAGCAGGAGAAAGATTTGGGACACGTAAGTTTTTATTTTATTTTATTTTTTTTTATTTTTATTTTTTTATAAATAAACTTGATAGTTTTTATAATTACCGAGATCATTTTAAAATTCATTAGAGACATGATGGTACCTCAAGGATCATTCTTATAGATATTTTTAGTTGATAAATTTTGATGGGATTTCAAATTGATGATAGTATTATGAAATACAAAAATAAAATAAAAAAAAATAAAAAAAGAGAATAATGAAAAAAGAATTTGAAAAAAAGAGAACCCATTGGGAATCAAATTGCTAATTTACGTGCAACAATAACTTTACTCATTTATTAAAAAATGCAATTGTATTTTTATTTAAAAATATTTTTACAGCAAAGCGATGGCGAAAAGAGTGATCAAGACCTAGTGGTCGATGATGCCAGTGAGGAGGCAACGAGTCCAGCAGCGAATGGTACCTCATCTCCAAGAGAAAATGGACTAGACAAAATGGGTTCGTCATCAGTAGGTCCAATGGGTGGACAACTGAAGAAGGAAGTCCCTCCGCCATCGCCCAGAAGTGGAACAAGTAGTAATGCCAGTACACCATCAGCCAAGAAGATGGAGGAACGTGAGAAGCCAACGACACCAATTTCAAAGCCAGTGACACCGACATCAGCTGGAGGGAGTAGTTCAGGATCGGGTGGGCTCAAGGCAACGAGCTCGAGTAAAACTCTGGTATCAGCTGCATCGGCAGCAGCTGTTGGTCCTTATCCCCACTATCCACCACCTCATCATCCACCAGCCGGACCTCACGTTGACATGCTGGCGTATCAGCCTGGTGCACTCAACGGTTATCCAGCTAGGCCACCACTTCAGCAGCTCTACGATCCCCACGGCACCATGAGAGCACCACTTGGGCCACTTGGAGTACCTGGCGGCAAACCGTAAGTGTTCCTTTGATTCTTAAAAATAGGTTAATTAGTCTTTTGTTGGGGTGTTGCGTGGGGGGAGTTTTGAGAGTGACGTTTTTACATCGTTGTTATCAGTAATGGGAGGATTTATTCGCAGTCATTGGGGGAATTTTAATGAATGTAGGGGCTGATTTGAAATTGAAATTTGAATATTTAGTACTCAATTGCGGTAAATTTTTGTGATTTCCAGTAATTTCATGGAATGATTGAACCGAAATTTTCAGTTTTCATTGAATTTCTCGTAAATTTAGTATTTTCAATGACGAAATAACTTATTCACTTCAAGAGTGACTTATTCGTTTCAAAATTCTGTCCCCGAATGAACGATTTAATATTCGAATAAATCGAACATTTCAAATAATATAGATGGTCAAAGAATAAAATGATACTTTCAATCATCAAATTCCAATTCGAATCATCAGGAAATTTTTTCCAATGAGTCAAGCACGAAGCCATTTACATTTCAAATGCAAAGTTAATTATTGTTCATTATTATCTCAAATTAAAGACGTTCCCCTCATTACAAATTCAACAATCCTTATGTCGAAGAGAAATTTACATTTGCCATTGCAATTGACATTGCATGGATAGTTTAGAAGCCATTTTCAGGGGGGTGATATTAAATTTAATTCAGGGGGAAGAAAGTCCTTAAATTTCGAGGTTCACTGACAATTTAATGACATTCGCAATTTTATTGAAGTAAGGAAATGAGAATTTTCCAATTCACTTGTATGCTCAATTGAAATTTGAATATTTAGCAAATATAATAATATAATATTTATTTATTTTTACCAAATTGCGCTAAAATTGTCCAGTAATTTCATGGAATGATTAAACTAAAGTTTACAATTTTCATTGAATTTCCCACAAATTAGAATTTTCAATGACGAAATGACTCATTTATTTCAAAATTCTGTCCCTGAATGAACAATTTAGTATTCCAATAAATCGAGCATTTCAAATAATACAGATGGCCAAAGAATAAAATGATACTTTCAATCATCAAATTCCAATTCTGATCATCATAAAATTTTCCCCAATGACTCAAGCACGAAGCCACTGATATTTCAAATGCAAACTGATTTGATGTTCATTACTATCTCAAATTAAGGCCGTTTCCCTAATAAAAAATCCACCAATCCCCACCCTGCCATTGTAACCAACTGGCCCTCACAATTCCAATGATAAATTCTCTTTCTTCTCTATTTTAAGCAGTGCTTATAGTTTTCATGTCGCCAGCGATGGACAGATGCTACCAGTACCCTTTCCCCCTGACGCGCTGATTGGTCCCGGGATACCACGTCACGCACGTCAGATAAATACCCTGACCCACGGTGAGGTTGTGTGCGCTGTCACCATATCCAACCCCACGAAGTACGTGTACACTGGTGGGAAAGGATGTGTCAAAGTGTGGGACATTGGTCAGGGTGCAGGTGGCAATGCCAAACCGGTCTCTCAGCTGGACTGTCTTCAGCGTGAAAACTACATAAGATCAGTGAAACTGCTGCCAGACGGTAGAACTCTGATTGTCGGTGGTGAAGCCAGCAATCTCAGCATCTGGGATCTGGCCAGTCCCACGCCGAGGATCAAGGCAGAACTGACATCGGCTGCGCCAGCCTGCTACGCCCTGGCCATCTCGCCAGACTCCAAGGTTTGCTTCAGCTGCTGCAGCGATGGAAATATCGCCGTTTGGGATCTCCAGAATCAGACGCTCGTCAGGCAGTTTCAGGGACACACCGACGGTGCATCCTGCATTGACATCTCTGCTGACGGCTCCAAACTGTGGACGGGGGGCCTTGACAACACCGTTAGGTCCTGGGATCTCAGGGAGGGAAGGCAGCTACAGCAGCACGACTTCAGCTCACAGATCTTCTCGCTCGGGTACTGCCCCACTGGCGAGTGGCTTGCCGTGGGCATGGAGAACTCCAATGTCGAGGTTCTTCATGCTACTAAGCCTGATAAGTATCAGCTACATCTTCATGAGTCCTGTGTTCTGTCGTTGCGATTCGCTTCGTGCGGAAAGTGGTTCGTCTCCACTGGCAAGGACAATCTGCTTAATGCCTGGCGCACGCCTTATGGAGCTTCGATATTCCAGGTATTGCGGGATTTTTTTATGAGGGAAGGTTCCATGACTGTTTAACAGTTATTTGCAAGCTAGTCAATTGAAAAACTGCTTATGTGTACTTTATTTTAAAAAAATTGATATAACATAATACTTATGCTGATGAGCTCTATGATTTATTTTAATCATTTAGAGCTAGAAATACTGATTTTTAGAATGTATTTTTTGTGAAATAGACTGAATGACTCCAGCCGTAGGGGTAGAGCTACTTTAACACAAAAACATTTCAACACGTCGGTTTAACGCACAACAATTCAACACACAGGCAATTCAACACATACAATTCAGCACACAACACAAAAGAAGAATAAACCATCAAATGCATTGTGCATTTTAAGGATGTTCTCCACTCTTTCTGCCAAAATTCACGNAAAAAATATAACGTTTTTGCGTTTTGTCATTATTTAATGACTGACGAAATTTTAAGGTGGTGCGAACATTTTCCTGCGTTTTCTCTAAACTTTTAAAAAGAATCACAAAACTGTAGAAAAAACGCATGAAAATTATCGCACCACTACGCAACTTCGTGAGCCATTAAAGAATGACAAACCACAAAATCGTTATATTTTTTCACGTCACTCCCATCGATAATTTGCCAGAAAAATGAAAACAACGTCAATTTTGGCTAAAAGGGTGTCGAACATCCTTAACCTTTATTTATTCATTCTTTCAAAATTTTAATAAGACAGATTTATCAAACTCAGTAAGTTTCCCAGAATCGAAACCGAATACTAGCTTCATAATAGTCATAATTTAATGTTGTGGGCGAGGCCTCGTAAATAATCTACAACATCAATGTCCTCACGATACCGAGGCACAAAATTCTTCAATCTAACGTCCTAATCCCGATGGGCCTTTAATTAAAAGCCCGAGTTGTAGACCCGAGTTTGTAGCAGCGATGTCAGACAAGATATGAATGTTTTTTTGGACTCAAATGAAAGAGCGATTGTGATAACCTTTTTCGTAGAGCCGATTGATAGCTACAACAAATGTAATTACAAAAATTTCTATCTCCCTTAAATTCGGAAATATTCGTCAAAAACTCAACTGGGAGATAAGTCGACTTAAACTCTCTTCCCACTTCGCTACTGATTTGATCTTAAAAAATTAAGCTCAAATTACAAATTAAATCCAGACCACTTCAATTTCAAAAACACTTGCATTTACTGTCAACGAAACTTATTGCTGTTTTTCTTTCTACAGTCAAAGGAGTCGTCTTCAGTCCTGAGTTGTGACATCTCCACAGACGACAAATTCATAGTGACTGGATCTGGTGATAAGAAGGCCACTGTCTACGAAGTGATATATTGAGGCTCCTAAAGAATTTGTTAATACCATAGTTTATGTATATTTGAAGTCGTACGCTTGTTAAGATATTTATGAATTTAACATATTGTGAAAGAAGAATGTTGAGTGATACAGATAAATATAGCTGGACGACCTCTAGAGTAACAACACGAAAAGTTGGAAACGGGTTTCCTTTTAGAAAAAGAAAACAGCTGTATACCTAATTATTGTGCTTAACGTGCGAGCTTTTTTTTACCTAACATGTCAGGCTTAAGTTAACGTTGACTGTCACCGACTTTGGCTCTTCCTCCTTTGAAACTAAGATTTTTATTGGAATAAAATTCGAGTCAAGGGGAGAAGAATACGAAGAGTCTCGTAATAATGACCTAGAGGAGGAAGAGTGAAAGGGGAATTGAAAATGAACGAATGAATGAATGAAAAATGAGGGAGAGAACACGTCAGATTACCTAGGGACTGAAGCCATAATTTTAGGCATATAAATATATAAATATATATGTAGATATATATCTAGTTATGACGCTTGAACTAATTGAAACTGTAGGGAGTGGAGAATTAAATGTTCAGAGATCTGCTGCTGAAGAACACATGTACTATATATAAATAATGAGAAAAGGCAGTGGGAAAACGATGAACTACGAGAATATAACAATGAATCAATGAAAAATGGATATGAAAATTTAAAAAGTAGCATTTTCTTACTCATTTAAAACCGCAGTGACGTAAAAGCCGCGATCCAGCTGGAAAATTAGAACGTGAAGCTGATGATAATCGAAAAATCGAAAACAGTGAATAAAAAGAACAATTTAATTTAAAAAAAACAGGGGGAGTAGGACATTGTGGATAAACTCGAGAATATTTTTGTGACTGTCCCTGTAATCCTAGACGTTAAAGGAACTAAAACATTTTAAAATACCACATGAATAATTGGAAAGCAACGAGAATGACGGTGCGGTTTTAATGAACGATTTATTTGTTGATTGGCATAAATAGAGACGATTGATTTACATGTATTCATGATAGACTCATAAACAGCGCGTTAACTGGAGGCCTCTTGATAGGGTATTATTAAATTTACGATGATGCCAAGCATGTGATACAGATTACATACCGAATATTTATATTTTGTTACAGGATAATAAAACAAAACCTACACAATTACACTGTTGTGGTCATGCTCAGGCTCTCACGAATGTTTTGTGGAATGTTATTTATTGAGAGAATTCACTGTTCCAGAGGATTGGGGAGAGTTTTGGTGACCACAGCTCCGATAAAAAAAATAGACCAATAGAAACAACAATACCTCATGAAGACTCAATAGTTTATTATTCAGCTGAAACGAATCAACGTGTACAAATGCGAATATTCTTTTATAAATTGGGAGAACAAGTCAGTGATAACTGCCCATTTTATCCTTTTAGGAGGAGTATCACAGCTCGCATTATCCGGAATGAAATGGTAATACTGATACGAGAGTGGAAATACTGAACAAGATATGTGGAATTTAATTCGAATCACTTGTCAAGCACGTGTCACATGTTGTTCCTAATGAATTTCACTGGAAATTGCATTCAAATTTTTAGTCACAATCTGGTAAACTGCAATTTTGTCGGGGTGTTCTTCGTTATTGTTATGATTTTTGTAAGCGGAGGAGGGAATGGGGGTTTTAGGTGGAGCGAATGGAATGATACGATCTTTCGAAATTTTTAGTGTAGATGTATTTTGCCATTGGGGGTATAATTTGTATTTTGTAAAAAATGAGAAAATGAACAAAAAAATGGAAACAAGTTAATTTCTCAAGGAATTTTAATGACGCAGAGGGGGTGAATCTCGTGAAATCGTAATAAAAGAAATTGATAGTAATTTTTTGGCTTTTTCTTCAATTACCTTTGATGATGGTGAATTGCGTGCCTCGGAATTATCTGCTGATTGGTGCTTTTCGTTGATTTTATAATTTATTTAGAACTGATTCAATAACTGATTTTTTTTCTAAATAAATTGCATGGATTCGATAGTTGTTGAAGTATTTTTTTTGAAACATGCGGTCAATTTGTTAATTCTTGGGCTAACATTTTCCAAGCGCTTTCCGCTGTATTTTTATTTGTTTCTCATAATAAAATTGAAGAAAAAGAGCTTGGAAAATTCATTCCCGAGAGTTCTTACAGAAAAAATCCCTACAGAATTAGTTATGTAGATAAATCAGTCTTTATGAACTTTTTTTTATCAAAAAATATTTATTGGAAAATACTTATGCATAATTTATAACAGACTTGGTGCAAAAAACTGACAGAAATTCAATACATTTGCTGAGAAAAAACTTTATATTCCTCTACTATTTTAATTGATGATGAAACAATTTTTTTAAAAATGATGTATCGTTCTTCTAGCTTCTTATTGAGTTTTAAGTTCATTACAAGTGGAGAATTTTTTCAAATTTCTTTGGTTGAGCAGAAAAACCTCTGCGCATCGGCACTGCGCATCCAAAATGACCGCCGTTCTCTATTTTTTTGGCGTTCGTCTCTGTGTTTTAGACGAAATCAGAGGTAAAATCATCAAAATAATTTTTTAAAATGCTATAATTAGTTCATAATAAGGGACAACGATGATTTAGTCATGAAATCTACAATTATTCTGATGAATTAAGAGTGTTGAAACGTAAAAACAAAAATTACCAAGAGAAAATGGGAAAGACCTCTGCGCAACGTCTCTGCGCATATCAAAGATGGCTGACAAGGCTCGAGAGTTCGGCGTTCGTCACCGGATTTTAGGCGAAATTACGGGTAAAACCATCAAAATAATTATTAAAAATGCAATTAATAGTTGATAACAAGGCCCCATAATAATTCCATCATGAAATCTACAATGATTCTGATGAATTGAGAGTGCTGAAACGTAAAAACCAAAATTACCAAGAGACAATGGGAAAACCTCTGCGCAATATCTCCGCGCATATCAAAAATGGCCGACTACTCGACTTTTTGGCGTTCGTCTCCGGATTTTTCTCGAAATCAAAGCAAAAATCATCAAAATAATTCTTAAAAATGCAGTAATTAGTTGTTAATAAGGGACAACAATAATTGGATCATCAAATCTGCGAATATTGTGATGAATTACGGGTGTTTGAACATAAAAACAAGAATGCACGAAGAAAATAATGAAAACGTCTGCGCAATATCTCGGCGCACATTCAAAGAGGCTATCCTGACGGAGTTACTTTTCGAAGAAATTAATGGTAAAATCGTCAAAATAATTAATAACAATCAAATAATCAATTAATAATAATGGACAGCTACAATCGTACGAGGAAATGGTTGAATATTTCGATAAATTACGAGTTTTAAAAAGATATCAATGTCTCGAGTGGTGAAATTGGAGTCTCCATGTGACCGACGTACTTGTGACGCCATAAGATGACGCCTGGAGGCAATTCTGGACAATAAATCCAGTGTTTGAACAGTTTTGATGGATTCAGTGACTCTCTAATCAATTAAAAACGTGATAACACTAGTCGATGAGTGAAAATAGTGGACACAGGATTTTACTGGAATGTTAGTGTTGTGAATTGTGATGAAGTGGTTTTTTATTAATCCAGTGATTAAATGCTCTCGGGAATTTCTTTGTCGACGTGTGTATGAATACGTAAGATGGCAGGTTCAGTCACGTTTGTGCGGTATTTAATTATGAAAATTCTTAGTGCAAGTGATCTTCATGGAGATGAGCTTTTGGAGACATTGGAGAACATCTCAACGTCCTGATGAGGATTTCAACGTCCGGTGAGTCATCAAAATTTCCAATTGAAAGTTGATAGGTTTCAATCATTAATATCTCGAGATTGGCTGACACGATTTCAACAATTTTTATTTCATTTTGAACATTTGTTTTTCAGCCTGTGAATAAAAATTCACTCGTATAATCGGGTCATTGGATTCAGAGATATTAACGATTTAAAAAGCTGTTTTACTATGCTTTTTTGACCTGAATTTTGACCTGAATATTTATTTTGAGATGTCGACGACAATTTTTGGGTCTCAGGGCCCACGAACACGGTAAATAATACCTGATAATCAATTTCGTCTACTTTTACTTCCTATAATGGAAGCATTGAAACGGTTCTATTTTTAGATTTTCGAATTTTGCCTGGAAATTATGTAAAATGAAATGTGAAAAATACGAAGTTTTACAACTTTTAGAAAGTCGAATTTCAAAAATTTTCAAATTTTTCAAAAGCTTGTTTTTCTCTATTTTAGAGAAATCGTCATTTGTTTTTAAATCGCTTTTTCACAAATATTTCGGAAGCTGTCCAACTGATTTCAATCTTTTTTTTTTTCAAAATATTCGTAAGAATGTTCCCTATCGCAATTGATCAAGATATGCACTTGTTCGGTTTTTCGCTCGAAATGGTTGTTCGTACTATTCGGAATATCGACATATTAACTTCAAATTGGGCATGAAAATCCCTCGTATCACTACAGTGCTTCGTCTTGGAGATGGGCTGAATTAGATGGTTAGTTTAGGATATATTGGACTTTATATATAAATCTATTTTCTTGAATATCTAGAAAAAAACTCAACCGATTTCAATTCTATTTTTTCGAAATATTCATCTCGATGTCTTATGAAGCTGAAACTAGCGAAAGATTCGGCAGAAGATTTATCTCAGACAAATCTAGGGGTGTACAAATGTTTTAAAGTAATATAGAAGCTCTCTCGCACTTAAAAAACCTTTTTACATATGATTATTTGACTCTCCTACACTTGAATATCCCCTAAATTGAATTTTCCGCTGACGAATATTCTGCTAGTTTCAGCTTCATCGATGTCGTCTATTTCAATCGACCAAAACGATTTAACAATACGATGTATTCTCATTTTTCGTACGCACTCTAACGTTTGAAAGAATGGAGATATCAACTTGTTCAATTCTAAATGTAAATTCGTAATTCGTTGAAAATAGAGATACCTCTCGTTTCATTTGAGGTACATTCTACTCTCTCTCGTGTGAAATAGATCAGCTGATGTTCATAGCCCTCAGGGTTACCATCCGAGCTCGACAGTATTGTGTGACGGTAGTACTCCCGCTTTATCATCAAACACCCCACTGAGGGTCGACTGCAACTGCTGGAAAACTACTAGTTCCATAACAAAGTTAAGGAAATCGAAATTTCTGGGTAAACGACCCAATGAACTCTTGCATTTAATTACAGTCCTAACTTCTCACTCAAAGTGGAAGTTGAGAGTTTCCCAGTGTAATATTCCCTTCATTAAGGAGTTACCTAATAGTTACTGCAAACAATTCTATTGATGATGGGGAAATAGAACAACGAAGTGTCAGTTGTTCCATCATCGATTCAACAAATTTGAAGAATGATAAATGGTATTTGTGTTGGGACAGATTGGCGTCAGGGGAATTGCTTAAGGGTTGATTCGCTACCTAACTATAACCAATCGAACTCCAACCCCCTTATCGATTAGCCTACACCGTCACGACATGATAGCGCATTGCTGAGAATACTTCTTGCTAAAGTATTCATTTTCAGCAAGTGCTGAGGTCGTAAGGTAACCCTGCTGTTTTTATTTTGAACAATATAAAATTGAATGCATCGAATTTTCTAGGGAATTTGCAAAATTCTTGGGCTATTTTCATTTGTTGCAATTGTAGCATGTAATTAGTATAGTTTCGGTGAATTTTGGTGAATTCATAATTCTTAAGCTGTGATAAGGATTTGAATTAAACAATTTTTCAGTATCTTATTAATCTTGTTTTCCAGTTAATTAAATTTTATGAGTTAATCACTTGAAAATTTCAAATTCATTAGTATAAACAAACTAAACAACACCAATTAATTTAATGGGCAATGAAACGGTAAACGGTTTTTGGGAAGTTTTTATTTTGAAGAATAGAAAATAGAACGCATTAAATAATCTATGAAATTGGCAGTATTCTTGTGCAATTTTCATTTAAAATGTTAGAATTTTGAATACTCTTGGCAACCAAAAATTTGCTTTGGTTTTTGATGAATTCATAATTTTAAAGTAGTGATTAGACACCAATTTAATAGATTACTTGAATTTTGAATTGAAAATAAATTGTCAGTTTTTAATCGAGGTGGTTTTTCTGTGAATTAAACATTCATGGATAGATTCACCTGACCATTCCGAATTTATTCTAATTTTGATGAATCTTCAAACGGAAATTCAGTTTCTTTCAATTTTTTCGTAAAATTATGATTTTTTAATTTCGAAATTTCGTGAAATCTCTCAAATTATCGGAATTTTCAATTGTTGGAAGTGGTTTTAGGCCACATTTCGGTCAGCAGCACTCGAAATGATCTCAATTATTCACTCAACAAATTGCACGACGTTCCGAACGCTCAAGGCGCTCCTCAGATGCATGTTTTATTCTGTATCAAGAAACCAGGCATTACATTTCAATTAAAAACTATTGCACAATTATCACCATCAAACAGCACGAAAAAGGAATGAAAATTATCTTAAAATTGCTATTTACCAACTAATCAATCCATAAGGAACCAAATCAAGATTTTCATTCGAATATGAACATTTACTATCGGATTGGGCTGAATTTTTTAAATTCTCATTAATCTTACTGAATAATTAAAAAAGAATTTCATCCTTTGATTTTCTCAATATAACTTATGAGTTTTCCACCGCGAAATTTCAGTGGAAAATTGCTAAATTACTGGGTTTTTTAATTGAATGTAAACATTGACAATTCAATTTGTCTAATTTATCTATTAATTGAATTCTCCTAATATTCTCCTGTTTTCCTAATTCTCATTAATTTTACTTTATACGGGAGGGCCGGGCAAAATGGGACGTGTTGAGATCGTTTCCCATTGTCAATATCTTCACTTATAAATAAAGATATTGACAACTAGAGAAGATCACGACACGTCACATTCTGCCGGACTCTCCCCTTATTGAATGGCAATTTATTGTGCCCTTCGATTGTCCCATCGAATTGTAACATCACTTGAACCACCGAAATTGCAATGAAAATTTTTCTACAGCCGCCAAGAATTTTGGTAAATCTCAGGAGTAATGTTATTCAAAATATTTTCGGCAAAAACCTGCACGAATTTCATCAAACTTGTACTCGAAACATTGCAACTGTGCCTCATTGCAATTCCCGTCGAAATTTTAATAAAACATCCAGAGAATCCATCTGCAACTCAAATTCAGGGGTAGTTTCCGACAAATTAGTCCCTCCATGTAGGAATAATGAAAAAATCCAGCCAGCACTCAAATTATTTTGACAGAATTCAAAGCCCCGAGCCGTTGAGAATCCGAGAAATACAGGGGGAGACGGAACGCAGTGACATCAAGGTGAAAAATGGATTGAATGGTAATGGGGGTTTACCATGGTAGGGGAAGGAACATTAGTTTTCACGAGGGTGCATGGAACGCAAGCGACCACCACTGGCACAAACCCCTCCCAGTGGTGGCAGCAGTGTTGCCACAGGGAGGGTTGGTACACGTACGCGGCCACCACCCTCTAAATCCCGTCATCCAGCCGCCACCACATTTGCCTCCTCCTGGCATTATCCTTCGTGCAAAAGGTCACGTTCCGCCCTGCCGATCGTTCACCTCTCGCGTCCTGTAGGACCGGCCAGGTTAAAGCGGAAGATGTGACATTTTCGGGGCTTTTTTNTATTTTTTTTGACATTTGTGGGGTGACAAAAGTCTGTGGGGGTCCTCTGAAGGTACCCTCGCAATTTCAGAGTTTTGTCACCTCTAGAACCCCAAAATCCCAAAATCCACATATTATTATTAACTACAATAAACAAATGGTTAATTGTTAATTGTCTTGCACTCAATACGCTAATAGATATTAGTTTTGTCAAGTTTTGTCGGCCTTTAATAATCTGCTAAATCATCTTCCAAGGGTGGAAACTCGGTCGAGCGTGAGAACCACTGCTTTCCTATTTTCGGCAAACGAATTTTCGGCTAGCTTCCACTCCATTTTTTTAACGCCCTCAATCGTATTTCCTATTAATATCTGTCGATCGTCATATCATGACGTATCTCGAAATAGGGGTTGTGGGGGGAAAAACTTGGGGGGATGAAGCGGTCGAAATTTAACATGCGGATGGAACTATCTATTGCAAACATTTTAAGCATTGAGTATAATTTTTTTTTCTGTTATCCAAATCAGTAGCGAAGCGGTAAACCGGGTCAAGTCGATTTTGACTATTGGCCAGTTTTTGACGAATATCTGGGAATCTAAAAGAGATAGAAATTTTTTTGTCATGACCTTTTTTGTAGAGCCAACTGAGGGTTATAAAAAAGGTAATGAGCAAAATTTTGCTATCTCTCTTAGATTCCGAGATATTTGTCAAAAAATGGCCAAAAGTCAAAATCGACTTAACCCGGTTTACCGTTTCGCTACTGAAATAAACCCCGGGGTAAAATTTATCCTCGGGGCAGTTATATTGTAGGGGTCATAATTTTTCAATATTTGACCCGAAGAATAATTTTTTATTTATCCTGGAGCCTCATTTGAATTAACACTGATTTAATCTTGGGATTAAATTTTATTTTTAAAAAAATCCGGGGAATTTCAAACTAAGATTCTCTCCCAGAATTTTGTCTTTGCAATCTTCAGTATAGTTCGTATTTTTTAAGAAGGGGTAACAAATAACAGACAGTAAAAGCTATTTCTGTTGTATTCGATAATTCATTCAAACCTGATCAATACATGAAGTGCTCGGAGAGAAATTTTTAGAAAAATTCTATTCCTGATACTGGAAAAAATCCCAATCCACCGGCTATGCAAAGTTCTAGTACTGTTAATAGGAATCAGGAATTCCTATAAATATTCCCGGGAATATTTCAAGGAATCAGGAATTCGGGAGAAATTCACGTGCTACTCAGAAAAATTTCTCTGGCCGCCGCTTTGCGCTCTTTTTCCCGAAATAGCATCAGATTTTTTCTACAGAATTTCTCTGTGTAGACTACACTGTTAGAAAAAAATAAAAATTTCAAATTTCGATGACAATTTCCTCAATTCTGATTTTGACCAATCAGAGTGCAGTATTCGGGGTCACGTGACGCGTTTCACACTGATAATTTCCCCGGCTGCAGGGAAATTATTTCCCCCGCGCTGTGCGCTCGGGATTTTAATCTGCAAAACTGATCCCTCTCGTTGCTGTGCAACGAAACATGAGGGATATATCCGATAATTTTGAAGGTTTTGGGGTATTATAGCTGAAAATTCAATGAAATTCTACATTTTTGAGCCGCATGAGGGCAAATAGGGACACCCTATGTCTGTCCTATCCCCACTTAATGTCAATAAAAAATTCTCCCTCCCAATTACCCAAACAAAAACCGAAAAAATACCTCTACAAATCGTAGAATAAGAATGCAAAAGAGAATTTATTTAATCTACGCATAATGCACTGAGGGAAACAATTAGTTATGCCGAAAAATTATGTTCCCTGAAGACATCTTTTGTCGCGTTAAGGGGAGACGGAACCCCTTTGTCTACATCAAATCTTCGAATTGTTTTCTCCTAAAATTATTAATTTCTATCCATGAAATTACTTTATCGACTCGATTATCGCATTGTTGAGTCAATGAAGTAGTTTAATGAATAAATAATAATAATTGCAGGAGAAAACACAATTCTAAAGATTCATATAAACGCAGGGGTTCCGTTTCCCCTTAAATCAATTTACTTGTGGACAAAAAATAAAGTTTCCACGAGATCATGGTAATTTTCGTAGTAATAATTATTCTCGTGAGACATTTATATACCTTTCAAGTAAATCCATTCGTTCTACAGAGAATTATATGAGGCTCCAGTTTCATCAAGTGAATGTTATTGAGTAGTGCATACTTTATCCAATAAACACTTATAATTTCCATGGAACAAATGATAAGTTCAAGAGGAAACTACAATTTTCTTGCTGCAAACTGTGTTATTGGCAAAACTAAATAATTTTGTTGGAAAAAAATATTCTTTCCTCGTTAATGTATTCTTTCTATGGTGCAAACCTACGGAGCTCTCTCAGATCAAATGATTGTCGTACAATAGATTATATTTTTTCTTGTCAACAGTTCTAATTCTTCTACGGATATTTCTGATGACTACGACAAAAATTTAATTTTTGTGAAGGATATTAAATTTTCTTGAATCAAGGGGGTAATTTCCCTCAAGTAAATCTGTTCTGCACATCAAATTTTTTCACCCAGTGTGTCCAAAAAATTCGTGATTTTCATTCAAACCCGAAATATCTATCCCAGAATTTTCTCGCTGAACGTTTCCGTTGGACTGCATGGCCGCAGGAAAGCTATTGATGCTGTATGCATACTACAGCCCCTCGAAGAGGGAGTGTACCACGGAGAAGAGCTTTCCCCAGCGCCCGAATATTTCCCCCCCAAGCAGCGACTTCGGGTTTTAGTCGTTTCTCCCGGGCTGCAACGCTGTGGGGTTGAACGCCCTCGACTGACCCAGACTCAGAATCGATCTTTCACGATGCGCGGTTACGTCAGTGTGTGGGTGGTTTGTCAGAAGCTCTTGTCAATTCGAATGATACGCTCAAACATCAGAAGCTAGCCGTCTCATTTCGCCCCTTGTTCCACATTCAACGTGATGAGGAGGAATGATAAAATGATTCTGCAACTGTCGTTGTAGGGGGCTGTAGTGTTTTGGGGGATGGAGGAAAATTTCGTAGGATATTCATCCACACGGTCCGTGCTCCCTCAAACATCAATCAGCTGAGCCCGATAGTGATTTTCTCGTGATCTATTGAAAACTGAAAAAAACGGGACACCAAATTTTATTCTTTGAAGAATAACACACATTTCAGTAGTGAAGTGGTAAACGGAGATAAGTCGACTCATCTCCCAGTTGAGTTTTTGAGGAATATCTCCAAATCTAAGGGAGATAGCGAAATTTTTGTAATTACATTTATTGTACCACTCAATCGGCTCCACAAAAAAGGTTGTAACAAAAATTTTGCTATCTCCCTTAGATTCCCAGATATTGATTGAAAACTGAAAAAAACGTACACCAAATTTTATTCATTGAAGAATAACTCACATTTCAAAAGAAAATGGGTGTTTAATGGCATTTTTTGGTTTCGAATGGAAGCTTTGGAATCGTTCAAATTCAAGTTTTGGATTTTTTGTGGTATATCGGCTCATTATGATCCAAAAACTCCGAAAATGCAATTTCTAGATCTCGTCCGTACATTTGGGTGCATGTAACAAAGTTTTTCTTCAATTGTTCGCTAATGAATGGATGGAATTGAATCTTTTCTTCTCAAATTTAGGTATTGTTGAGCCCTATCGATCGCCATTAATTAAATTTTACTTCATCGATTAGGTTTTTTAATTTTCGAATTTTTTCAAAAACCGGGTGTCCCACGAATACTAAAAAAATTTTCTGAATTGATTGAATGATGGATTCAAAAATTTGTTTGGATGTCCTTTTGACCGAGTTTGAAGATCAAGGGGATAGCAACAATCGTTATTTTGATTCATTTGGAAATTTAAAATAATTCATGAATTTCCCTGAAAGTGAGCTTTCTGCTTTCTATCAGTATTTTACTAGTATTTTAAGCTGTTAGTATTTTATGGTAGGGCTGAGGGGAGAGATAGAACTCTAAAGAAGACAATCGGGTGTAGAAGAAAGGAATAAAAAGAATAGTGACGATGATAACATTCAACTAAATTGAAAATCTGACAGAATTCGTTAAAAAGAAATCTCATTCAATTTAATAAAATGAAATAAACAATGAAGTGCACATGATACAAGGAAATGATGCGTAAAATAACCATTCGGAAGAATATGTGCTAAATTATCAATTTGTTTCGGAATGGATTTTTTAAAATTATTATTTCACTATTCTTTTCTTCTATTGTTTCATGTCGTCAATTGAAATATAGAAATTTTACCTATCAACTTCTCAACCCAAAAGGGTTTTCCGTATTAAATTTCCATTCAGTCATGAAATACAATGACTAAAAGTTAGGAAAATTCAGGGAATAAATTCTTGAATTCGATATTAATACACGAATCAGTCCAATTCGATAGCGAATATCCACATTGAATTGAAAATTCCCGTAATTTACGAAATCTCAGGAAATTTCACATTTCCATCCTGATTCATATGTCCGTGGACACAGTCCGGACAAACATACGACACCTTTTTCGGAATAACAATTAATTGCCCCTGGGATCGAACCTTGCTGAGCCACGCAAGGTGATTGACCTGCCACCCCTGTCTCACGACAACAACTCACGAATGCTCGACAATATGGCGCAGCAGCCATCAATAATTTTCCTCGAAATGCTGAGAGGGTGCATTTTCGTTAATACTCTCCTCGCAGCGCACGAATTTCCCACAATCTGCGCTGCTAACGCGTGAATGTTTCCCCTCGCCGACCCCTCGGACTCTCGTTACCCATTTCTGGGTCAGCTGATTGATGTTGAGGGAGAATGAAGAATGGATCATGAGGATAAATCTACTGCAAAATTTTTCCCTATCCCCCCAAATCCCACAGCCCCCAGAACGACAGTTACAGTATGATTTCATCATTCTTCCTGATCTCGTCCCAGAATGTGGATCAAGGGACGAAATGAGATGGCTGGCTTATAATGTTTGAATGCATCATTCCCATTGACAATGGCTTATGACAAACCACCCATATTGCCCCGTTTTTCATGGTGAAATCGCATTTTTGGAGTATTCACCGAGGAAAACCGTCCGAATGAACCTATTTAACCACACGGAGAGAAATATTTAATAAAAATTACGTATCTTTTCCGTAATTCCGGAGCGAAATGTGGTTGTAGGAAATTTTACGGAACTGTCACGGAATTTTTCCGGAGCGTTCCGTAATTTTTATCTGAATCTCTTGTGAAAAATGACGATACCGTCACTTAAAGATAGAGTTCCGTAATTTTTACTTAATTTTTACTTTAACATTTCTCTCCATGCAGAAAATTTAAGTGACGGTAACGTAATTTTTGGCAGAAAATTTAGATGAAAATTACGGAACGCTCTGGAAAAATTCCGTGACAGTTCCGTAAAATTTTCTACTGCCACATTTCACTCCGGAATTACGGAAAAGATACGTATTATTTATTGAATATTTCTCTCTGTGCAATTAACAGTCATTCCAAAAAAGTCTCGTATGTTTTTCTGGACTGTGTCGACGGGCATATGAATCGGGGTGGAAATGAGGGGAAAAAGCCAGGTCGAGTGTATTACTGACGCTGGTGAGAGGTGGAAAACGAGGCCATTGCTCCTGCACACCCTCCCACTTTTACCACCCCAGTGAGGGTACATGGCGAGGTGTATAGATAGCGAGTGACGTTTCTAGAACAATCGACGGTGAACACTCTCTGCAGTCTTCATCTCTTTACCTTTAGATATTCTCGAGGTATTTCTGCATTATAATTAGACGATCGATGGAAACGGTGGGATTTTATGAGGGGGAGAGTTGTGGCAATATTCATTATGAATATGTGTGAATAAAAATATGTTGCTCGGAATTGGCTTCAGTAATATTGCGAGCGAAAATAATAGATTTTTAAGGAGAAGAATTTAATTAGTTATCAGAATATGCACTTTTTTTGTGATCTCCTGTTGAAAAATTATTTCTGCAATTGTTGCTCTGAATTTTGAATCTAATGAAGATTTAATCAAATGTTATGTACAATTTTTAGCATAAATTTTTATCATTTAATTTCGATAAGATCGGTTTTGTGAGTCATAAAAATAAATAATTTACACAAAAAATAAACAGAAATTTACACGTAAAAATAAACAGTGACAAAAAAATTGTACGTGTTACATGTGCGCGTGAAAAAGTGGAACTTTACCGACTAGTAACACAATATACTGTTATTTCCCGGGATGTGAACAGGGACTGCCGAGTTACAGACGTTGCACTACAAAAAAATTTTGGCAGTACCTACCTGGAGAGTTCACTTTTCGGACTGGTTTAGCGGGCGTAAAGTATTTGTTTTCCTCTCGACGTGCGTAAAGTTCAGTAGTCGTACGTAAAGCTTCACTTCTCCCAAAAAAAAAAACAAACACTTCACACCCGAGAATTAATTTTTCATTAATTTTTTTAGCTCTAGACCCGAGAATTTATTTTTTAATCATTTTTTTAGCATTACACAGGGGAATTTAATTACGCATGTTGGATGGAAAATAAACACTTTACGCTCGCTAAATCTACATGAAAAGTGAACTTTCCAGACAGATATTGCGAAGTAGTATATTTCGATAGGAATACGTAAAAGATTTTTCATTTTGGGACGCTACGTGTGCGCAAAATCGCACTTCTCACACACAGTGATGAAAAGTGAGGTTCGACACTCGGGGGAAAAGTGTTCTTTGGTATTACGAGGGTAGCAATTGCCTTCGGCGACTACAGATCTCGACTACACATTTTGACCGCGAGTCAAAAATTCGATATTTCGACACGAGTGCGCAAAAATAGTATATTTCGATACGAGTGCGCAATAGTATATTGTGTTACTAATGCGTAAAAATTCACTTTTTCGTACACACGTGTAACACATTCTATTTTTTGTGATACCTACCGAGTTCAAAGTGATTGTTCTTGTGCAAAGTTCACGAGTGTGCGTAAAGCGAAGTTTTATGCACAAGAATTCACTTTAGGCACGTGCGTAAAGTGAAATTAGTGGGCACAAGAATTCGCTTTACGCACATTCGGGCACTTTACGCACCCCGTGCGAAAAACCACCGCTTTACGCACACTAAACCGTTTCAAAAAGTGCACTTTGGAGGCAACTATCACAAAAAGTGAATTTGGAGTGCATACAGCGAAGCTTTATTCACGAAAATTCACTTTACGTACGCCCTGTTGACAACAACCGCTTTACGCGCACTCGACGGTTCCGAAAAGTGCACTTTTCAAGCAGATATTCGAAAATAGTATATAGTGCATCCAGTGCGGAAAGTCAAGATTTTCCGGCCGAGGTGCACATGCGATTTTTAACACGCCTGCAAAGGAAAGTTCGTATTTTGATCTTTGATGAGCGGCACGAAAATGAGTACTTTCTGCCCTAGGGTAGAAAGTCTTGACTTCCACCCTTTCAGAGAGGAAAGTATAAACTTTCCGTGCGAGGGTGTGAAATAGTATTTTTCCGGCCTGTTGCGATGGGGTTTTTTTACTCGTGTGGCGTTGGCCTCCGAGCCGTAGGCGAGGAGTGGCCAACCACACGAGTAAAAAAACCCCATCGCAACAGCCCAGGAACAATATTTTTCTGTAGTGATTTTCAAGTTTTCGAGTTTGGGAAGTATGTAATACCAATTCCCAGACGAGAAATCGTGAGAAGCAGTACAGAAAAAAGTGTTTTTTGATCCATGGAAGGTGTGTAGCGCTCGCCGAAGGCGATTGCCCAACGAGTGTCGAACTCTATTTTTCGTGATAATGTGCGGAAAATGGAATTTTTCGCACGCTCCGCGTAAATTTCACTTTACGCATAGCCAAAATTAAAAAAAATTTGACATTAAATTTTCGTCGACATTAGGTGTTGAGATAAAGAGCATGAAAATATTGTAGTGTGAAGAGTACGTAGAGACCACACATAGATACCCGCAAAAAGGCAGAGAGAAGAGTAAAAAATAGAGAATGAAAAAAAGTGCGGAATAGAAGGTGGGGGAGGAAGAGGGAAGAGGAAAGAGGGCATTCGCTGGAGAGGGACATGCGGGTTTTGGAGGGGTGACGAATTTTAGCGCAAGCGCGCACACCTCGCCCGTGACTGCAACGAGGGGGGTTCAATGTTACGAGAGGGCACTGACCCGCAGCGATGAGGGAGAGAGGCAACTCCAGTGCAACGACTGAGGGGTAGCTACATCCCTGGGTTTGGTGCACCCTCTTCTCCTGTGGCCCAGGACTCGCTTCACCCTTTCAGGCGCGTACGCGGTGGGGCGGGCACCCGGTATCCGCTATGCCCGGGACTCCTCGGGTGCACCCGGAAAAATAAAGTACACGGAGAGAAAAGTTGGATGAAAATTACCGGGAAAATCGTGACTAATTTTACTGTACAAAAGGCAATCGTGGAGCGAATTGCAATTCAATGAAAAAATAGCTGTTTGCGAAGGATATTTTATTCCATTAAATATTGTCACGTGAAACATGTAGTTTTTCGGCAGAACTCATTTTTTCTCTCGGCGTATGAATGCAAAAATTCAGTAGCTAAGCGGTAAATCGGGTTACGTGGATTTTTACTTTTGGCCAGTTTTTGATGAATATATCGGAATCTGAGGGAGATAGCAAAATTTTTCTCATTACATTTTTTGTAGAGCCAATTGAGGATTATAAAAAAGGTGATGACCAAAATTTTTCTCTCTTTTAGATTCCGAGATAATCGTCAAAAACGGCCAATAGTCAAAATCGACCGCTTCGCTACTGAATTATCCTGTACCGAACACGAATATAAGACTATTTGGAATTTTTCCATTTACTTCAATAATATTTCCTTCAAATTAATGAACTCACGAATTTACTTGAATCAAATAAACAGTAATTCATTGAATTCTGTTTAATTTAATTTCATTAAATTATTCATTTTATTTTACTATTTTTTAAAACTCGTGAATCCAATCATCTTCAATATGAGAATGTCACAACGAGAATTTCCCTTGAGTCAAAAAATAATATCATCTTCATAAAATTCTGATTTTCCTCTCCGTGAATTTTCTCACCATGAAGGGATGACTATCAGTCTTACTGAGGCTTTACGCGGATTAATCGAAGCCACGAAAACCCCGGACAGATGAACACTACATTTTTCTCTCACTAATGATGATGAAATCGACTGAAGCCTTAATGATGGTGATAATCCGTTATTGTCATTCCTTAATTCGAGACTTCTCATCAAAGTTTGTTTGCTTTCGTACGCTATTGGATGGCAGGAACGGTGATAATTATTTTCCTTAACGAATTCTGGGCTCTGTGGGCATGTATGGACCTTGGGAAAGAGGGTTGCACATTGTGTATCAGATCGTTTATAAGGACCCAGCGGTGCTGCCTAACTGGCACTCGAGACTCCCTTGATGAATATGGGAGAGATTATTCAGGAGACACCGGGGTTGATTCAGTGTTTATGCGGATGTCGGGGATTTATTCATAAATCAGAGGGTTTCGGAGTGGGAAAACTCCAGGAAAAAGTCGGCGAAATTTTTATTTAAAGTGCATCCGGCGAAATTATGAATTGGAATCAAATGGAACTATTCAACTTTTTCTATTCATTACAGCAATATATTTATTGGAAATAGATGAACATATGATTTTTCTTTCAAGGGAAATGTTTTAACATGAAACCTATTCCATTCGATTCCTGAAGAAATTTGGGTTCCCTGTAGGCAGATGGACGGCTCAGAATTTCGTTTTTCCTTTTCCTATAGCCTATAAAAATCAATTAAATTAATTTTTTTTGGCGATTTCGTTTTTCGCGATTATCTCGGAAACTATGAGAGATAGAACCATTTTTCTGAATAATCTACGACTGTTTTTGAAGCTCTCAATGGTTTGCACTTGGTCTGATTATCATGTACAGTAAATTGTTCTGTTTGTACTGCGATGGGAGTGGAAGTACGGAAGATGAGACGTTTGTACCCACATCAAAACTTCACGAACTTTATATGGAATCCATTACGATGATTTTACAGTTGATAAAAATGGAATCAGGTGATTTGATGTGAATGATAATAATAATAATAATAATAATGAACAATTTTCGTTGGTACAAACGAGTACTAATGATTTAGAAGGTATCTGTATGTTTTCCTGACGTCCCTCATGCATTTAAGATTTTAGAAGGGGGTAAAGTATTGAAGAGGTTGATAAATGAAATGGAAAAATATACTACATACAAATACTATCCATGCGGAATCCTTGCTCATGAAAATTTTTTCCGTACCTTCATTTCCCCCAAATAAATCTGTTCCACTCCATCAACTATTTTTGGTAGAGTGAGAGACATTTTTTTTCCTCACTGCAATCACTCAATTATTTTTTTATTCTTAATTACTATTAAAAAAATCTTTTATTATTCATATTGGGACATTTTGTACGTAAAAATATAACGATTTCTCCCATCTTTTAATACAATGGGGATATTCCATCCCTCGGATTTCCCCTCGTTTCCCTCCGGGGAAAATTCAGAGCTCATTTCCATTTTCATGCGTCGTAACATGAACAACAAATATTAACACGCATATATAATACTCAGTAAGATCGTATAAAAGCCCCCGTCAGCATTGCTGTACTATTTAAATACTGGAAAACTACAATTCCCCCCGAATTATCAGCGTTTTAATCGATTCCCCCACAATCCGTGGCGCACAAATCTCCCCTACGAGATGCGTGCAAGAAATTGTATTTCTATAAGCCCCCTTCTATTCTCTTTTCCCCTCCGTGGCACCCCCAACACGTATTCCCCGAGAATAAATTACATCAGAGGGGGTGAGAATGCCACGAGAGGGAGAGCCCAAGGCTTACGTGCACTTAGTCTCGTTTTTTTTTTATTTGACTTTCTTTTGCTCTTCAGGATGATTTATTCCGCTCTCTAAGGGATACCCAGGAATTTCATCACAATTTTACAAGCCATTGGAGTGCTCTGTTGTATGCAACAACACTGTTGAGAAATAGAGCCTCGACGAAAATGATTTGACGCAGCTAGACTCCGCTGACACACCATACTCATTTCAACCCTTCTCTATTGAAAACAGAGTGGAACTTTCCGCTAACCGTCTGGTCCTAATTAATATTCAAAACTACTGAATATTCAGGTGGCTCTCGGTCCACTGAGCCCCTCTCCTTTATCGGAGCTCGAACATTTCAATTTTCAGTAGAAAAACAGCTTTTTCGGGTGATGCAGGGAGAGAAAAGGTCTAGATTATATGAGTTTGACCACTTTTCGAATTAACCCTCGAGTGGTCGCACCTCTCCACCAAACGTATCCGGTCGCGTAATGAGCGCTGCGCCGTTCCATGTATTTTGTATCTCAAAATGTTACCATTTTGAGAACAAAAAGTTCAAAAAAATGATGTATTTGTGATTAAACGAGTAACTTTGAACTTCCAACTAACAACTAATATCAGTATAAAACGAGAAAAGTGAAAACATTATTCTAAAATTGATTTCCATTCAGTGCGAAAATTTGATATTTAGAGGTTAAACACAGAGATTTGGACCGAGTCGAATTTTTAAGGAATTTTAATTTTTGATCGGTGCACAGATGCACAGAACAAAAATTGTTTAAATTTTTGACGTGGTGGAAAGTAGGAATTCCAATTTTTTCCGATTTTTTCTCAACAACGTTTCAGTGTAAAAAATAAAAATCGAGGCAGAACGGCGCTCGTGCCATTACGCGACCGATCGAGGGTTAAGGAGGAGGGAATTTTAGGAGTGGCAGTAGGAAATTAGTGTATGGAAAGGAATTTTGAGTAAAAATTGTATAGAAAATCGTGGCAAATTTTACTGCACGAAGAGTGATCGTGTGCTTGTTTGAAAGAAAACATTAACGAATTCGCTAGAAAATTCTACTGAAATTCTGTAGAATTTCGCTGGAATCCCCATAGAATTTCTCAATTTTTTTTTCTTTGGGCATAAATTTTTTCTTGTAAATTCATGTCCAAGTATTATCGAAAAAATTACAAGGAAATATTCATATGGAAAAATAGAAATCTATTGACTATTCCAAAGAAACCGAATTTTAACGAGAATTCCCTAGAATTTTAATAGAATCCCAATAGAATTTCTAGAGAATTCCGATAGAATTTTCTAGCGAATTTGGTAAGTTTTTCTATTGAATTTTATCATAGGTTTTTTCTCCATGTGGGTGTGTGCCTTTCGCTCATTGTTGAGTCTTCGAGACAAATTAAATTTTATTGTGTTGATTTTATTTCATCCTGCTCGAACATTTCAATTTCCATTACAAAAATATGATCTTTTTCTGTTAATACATTGAGAGGAAAATTAGGAGAAAAAGATTATGTGAGTTTTCCGATCTTTCGAATTAAGGAGAGGAGAAATTTTAGGTCTGGCATTGAAAAATTAGTGGTTTTATGCATTTCGTTCATCGCTGAATCTTGGAGACAAATAGAATTTTATTGAGTTGGAAAAAATTTGGATTTCATGGACAGTTCACTAGGAAAAATGGGGGAAGAATCATGAAATGCGAGAATTCACTAAAAACTGGATGAAATTCCAAATTTTTGAGCCATAGGGTGACCAAAATTTCAGAACTTACTTAAATTTTTCATCAAAACATGTATGTTCGGTACCCAATGACGCTGAATGTTCAATGCATTTATTTGAATTTTTTTGATTCTTAGTGATTTTCATAGAATAATTGAACTGATGCTTACAATTTCCATCGATTTTTTCGTAAAATTTTCAATTTTCAGTGGCGAAATTCCTTGAAATTTTCGTGAAACTAGAATATGATAAGAATTTCCCATTCCAATTCCAAATAGAGAGCAGATGTCCCTTGAATTCCCTCAGAAATGAAACAAAACTAGTAAAAATTCATAATATCTCACAGTTCACAGAAAATTCACTAAAATTCCAAGTTGTTGAGCAGCAGAGTAGCGAGATTTCCACAATTTACCTAAATTTTCAATCAAACCATGAATATTCAGTACCAAAATCCCCAGAATATTCAGCTAATTAAAAATTCCAGAATATATTCCCCCGAATTTCATTGACTAACTGAATTAAAACCTACACTGTCCCTCCCTCACCCCCGAAATTTTGAATTTCCACCGGCAAAATTCCCCAAAATTTCAGGGGAGCCCCCCGATAAAACCACCCCCAAAGTGCCCCGGAAATTCCGGCAATAAAAATCCCCTTCAAAATAAAATGTCCCCTCGAACATAATCCACTACATTAACCCACACGCCAACCGAAAATGCCCAATCAACGATGAAAAAAGACCTCAAGAACATTTCCCCCCGACTTTTCCACCTGAAAATCGTGAAAATACAGTGAGAAATTTAGGAGAACCCCGCCACTGGCAGCGCCGCCGGCCGGCATAGCGACGGTGTACGTCGTTATTTCGCGGTGGATGCTGCGGGATCAATAACACCGGCCGGTAGAGACAGAGACACAAGTACATGTCCAATAGTGAAAGCGCAAAGGAAATGAGCGAGAGAGAGGAAGACGAGGCGGGTGAGTAGGAAGTCGAAGGGATGCTGAGACTGAGGAAAAGAGGGAGACCCACAAAGGGTGCGGGACT
>NW_021680410.1:289876-303497 GCF_001412515.2 Diachasma alloeum
TTTGGCAGTGTGCAGCCTCCAGTTGGGCCACCCCTCAGTCGTCGAAACAACCCCAGGAGTCGATGCATCCCAGGGTCGTTGCTACCGAACGATCCAACCACCCATTCTCTCATCCCCTCGTTCTCATTCCTCCCCTGGGCGTATTAAACGTTGACTCTCCATCTCACACGTTCACTTCACATTCAAATGGACTCCCTAATGAGGGCAGGGGAAAAAAAAAATGTCAACTTTTACGCCCTTTGTTTTTTCATCGTTGTGAGAATATTAATTCGGGAAAGTTCGAGCATTTTGTGAGATTCATATCTATTCGGAAATATCGATATTACCAAAATGGCGGGGGGGTGCGCGCGCAGTGGGGGATCGTGCTGGTATGCACGGACGTCGACACTCGAGAACCATGTGGAACACTCTAGAATCGCATCCACGGGGAAATTGTGCAGGTGGTTGTATCTCTGGTACAACTGTAACTGTAATTTTAGGGGGATATGTCTGTGGTTTTTGTTTGTTAGAAAATTATTATTAGCATGAAAAATATAGTTTAAATTTCTTGGGAACGCTCGGAATTTTTTTTAGAGTAAACAACCCTCGGTGTGAAAGAAATTCATAGGAAAACTTGGCCAATTCGCTAGACAATTGTATTGAACTTTCTATTAGTTTTTAGCCGTTTTTGTGGAAATGTTTAATAGAAATTATTCTGTAGAAAAAGTCGATGAATTTCGATCTTTCTATGCAAGTTATTGATATGTTTCCTATAGAAGTTTCTAAGTTTTTTCGTTTCAGTAGCGAAGTGGTAAAACGAGACAAGTTAATTTTAACTATTGGCCAGTTTTCGATGAATATCTCGGAATCTAAGGGAGATAGCAAAATCTTCGTTATGACCTTTTTTGTAGAGCAGATTGACAGCTATAATAAATGTAATTATGGAAATTGCGCTATCTCGATTAGATTCGGAAGTATTCCTCAAAAACTCAACTGGGAGATAAGTCGACTTAAACTGTTTAACCACTTCACTAATGATTTGATTTTCTCGATGAGAAAAAAAGAATTGAATGAAGAAAACTTGGAAAATTGAGGCGAGGAAATTGTATAGAAAATATTTAAATCAGTTGAATAGAAAAATCGAATTGGATAGAGTTTTTCTACAGAATATTTTCTATTGAACATTTCAATAGAATTAACCAAAAATTAACAGAAAGTCCAATAAAATTGTCTAGCAAGTTTAACTAAATTTCAGGAATTCCCCAGAAGGTTTAAGAATTTTCCAGAGAGTTCTGGTATTTTCCAGGAATTTCTACAACAATTCAGTAGCGAAGTGGTAAAAGGAGATAAGTGCATTTTTTTCGAAATTCGTAATATTACTATTACCATATGAAAATTAATATTTTCATGTGATTCATGCAAAAAAAAAAGTTTTTTTAATGCACTTATCTTCTTTTACCACTTCGCTACTGAATTGTTGCAGTATGCAAGACCCTTGTTATTATTCGAATTTTCAAGAAGATTCACAATTATTGTGGAAAAGCCCCGAGAATCTTCTAGACTTTATTTATTTATTTATTCCCCTTTCAAACGGGTGCACTCAGAAAAAAATAGCTTTTGCCAAGTATATTTATTTGCCGGAAGTAAATGTATGTAAATATCGCGTAAGACGTGTAAATTTTCTCCGACTTAGTAAATATACTTGGCAAAAGTATTTTTTTCTCACTGTGGGGTTTCCTATGACAGAGAGGGAATACAAAAAAGGCCAGAGTACACTGAGAGAAAACCGACAAAGTTCTCAAACAAGTCTTACTTGTGCCAAAAAAAACGGTTTTTTGAAAATTATCAAAAAATGATTTTTTTGTGCCAAACATGCAGAGAGTGCAGATTTAGTAGTTCAAAAAAAATTGCATTCTCTGTACACGCAAGAAATGTCATTTCTAGCACTACTCCTTCGTTATTCGATACTCCCATACGTATTTTGTTCCCGAAAAATTTTTGTTTTATGCGAAACAAGGGATAGTAGTTTTTCGTTTCGAGTGTCTAATAATCACAGACAAGAAATGAACCCTTAAATGAAACAATAATAATTATATGACAGCAATCTTGTAACTTAGGGATAAAATATTTGTTGATAAATTTTTCTCTATATGAGATATTTTCATCCTGAAAAGGCACCGTCTGGTGTGAATTATCCGCCTCTCGAGCCAAATATTTCGTTGCTGTCGAAAGCAGGACAATTATTCATAAATGAAACTTTCAAACAAATGAAACTTTCAAAAAACAAATTCTTTTTTGGTAATTTTCAACTAGCGATAATGTTGGCCCAAACAAGACTCGTTTGACAATCTGTTTGTTTTTCTCTCAATGTATAAAAAAAGGTATATAGTTCCATAATAATAAAAATAGATAAACCCCAACACATTAATTAATTACAATAGTCGGGCACAAAAAACGAGGCGTGTAGGGAAAAATCTAAAAAAAATTGCTATAGTCCGTGGAAATTGAACATAAGCGCCGCCAGGTGCTGCTAATGTTTCATTTCCACTAACTGCAGCGAATTTCGGAGATTTTTGCTGTCGCAGATTTTTCTCTACGGTCAAAAGCAGTTTAAAAATTCAGGACACGACGTGCTGCGGCGTTTCCCTCATGTGGTGACCAATCTAGGATTCAAATAAAACCCTGGTCCTTACCCAGCGATTGGTCGCCTCCGCGGACATGTGCTGCCCTGTTACTTATGCTTTAACGTTGCCGAATTCACTCTACACAGTCCGGGCGCGTTCAGCGAGACTCCGGCAACGTTGCGTGATGGGCCTTCCATTTAAGGGGAAGCGGAACCCCTGCGTCTATATACTTTTAGAATTGTGTTTTCTCTTACAATTCTGAATTTTTATCTATGAAGCTACTTCATCGAGTGGATCATTGCATTGTTTAGTCAATGAAGTAGTTTCATAAATAAAAAACAATAATTGCTCGGGAAAACACTGTTCTAAAAGTTCATATAAACACAGGGGTTCAGTTTACCTTAACATGGGAAAAAAACTCTTCTGATGAAAGTAATTCATTTTCTTTTGGAATTTTAGGGATTACGTTGTTCTAAACCCGCTGTAGTATGGTCTACTCTTCAACTCAAAAAGTCAATGTTTTTTTAATTTTTCTGGTCATCTAGTTAATGGTAATTAACGAAAAACGACACGCTGTAGTGTTTTCCTCATATGTTGACCAATCTAGGGTTAAATCTACATCCTTGTTTCCCCAAATAAGCTTTATTAATTACGGCGTGACATCACAACTTAGGCAAGCCCCACCTCGCTCCGTCACGAAACGTCACAAATCGTTGAAGCTCTTCCCCTCTTCAATCACGTGACACAATATTTGAATGCCCCCATAGCTTCTTTCTAAAAAACATCCAGTTTTTTAGTAAATTTTTCTTGTAAACTAATATCGAGAATCCTTGTTCCTCTCTTACCTATTCCAAAATCCTATTCAATAATAACCTGTACACAAGAAAAACTAACCTGTGTACAAGATATGAAATGCTATGTAAAGTCCGGTCTTGATTTCAATCCTTCGTTCTTAAGGATATCCAGTATCTTTTACAGTTTGGTACAGACCACACTATAGAGTCAACCATTTTCAATCATCAGATTTGCAAATTAAATTGCGTGAGAAAAATTTGAAAACAATTACGAATATTCAATTTCATTGAAATCACATTTTGCACAAAACTGTTATTTTTTTAAACATTCGTCGTATATAAATAAATAATTGAAGTTATTTAAACATTCGGAAACTTTATTTCTTTAGGCATAAATTAGATTTCTGGTAAAAATCTGAATATGAATAAATTTGTGACGATTCCGAACAAATGATTTTTATGGTGGAAAATTTATTCTTGATAAATTATTTATAGAAAATGCTCGTGATTTTCAAAAACTGAAATTTTTCAATTATTGGAAAAAAAATAATTTTCTAATAATCATTTTGTTTTCAAATAATTCTTTTTATTATTATTATTTCTTTATTATTTATTATCATTTTTTTCTGTCTTTCAAAATTATTTTATCAATCTTCCAGCAAAAGCAAACTTTCTACTTTTTTTTATATTTCTAAAATGATTTCTAACTGTTCCATATCGAGATTCAAATTCAGACCTACAAAATTTAAATAATGAAATCATTGTAAAATGTCCGGAAATTTGGGGTCAAACAGAACTCAAATGAAAGCGCTGATGTTTTTTACAAATGTATAAAAGCATTTCACTCTGAAAAAAAAAAAATCAAAGTACAAGGATTTCCGTAATTTCAGGACTCCGTGGTACTGAAATCTAGAGACTGTTACTGGAACCCAGAAACTTTTTTTTCTCTGTGAATTTTCAAAAGAAATGATCATCTAAAACGATCTTCTCTTAATATTCAACATTTTCGCCCGTAGACCTGTTCCAAAGAACTCTTAAAAAATTCATTCCAGAAAACCCACAGCGCCTCGAGGTGTTATTCTTCATAGATTGAAGAAGCTCCAGTTTAGCGAAAATGAAGCTGAATAAATGGAGCTAAAAAAAAATCTCGCTGGGAACAAAACGTCCTCCCAGCTCCCAAGAGCATTCTCACATCTCCTCTCTCGCTCTCTCATATTATTTTTTTTTTCTCCATCCGTGTCGTTGAGTTTCGTTTTTAGGTGCCCGAGCGAAGACGCACGTTTACCTGCTTGGCGCGTTTACCAGACCTTACATTACTTATACCTGAATCTTCACCTGGCCTCCGAATGCTCGAACAAAGGATCGCGAACCCTGGATTCTCCGTGTTATAATGGGGCCCGAGAGCCTTTCATTCAAGTTCCCAAGTCCCAATGAAATCCCGATGTTATTTATTTACTGAAATTAAATTATCAATCTAATGACGTGTCACACGGTGAAAATTAGTGTCTTCAGAACGTCTTAATTTCAGACACTAGACACAAAAATGTGAGGGAAATTTTGAAGCTCTTAAGAATATCCAAGTATCTTTTGCTCATTTTTTTAAATTTTCGTCGCAATTTTCCGTGTCGAATCCCGGAAATTTGTATCATGTTTAATTTCCATTGAAATTTCGGGAAATCCTGTCAATGAAACATCAAATATTCCATTGATTTTCTGTTCGAATGATCTGAAAATCAATAAAATACTTGATTTTTCACTTAAATTATTTCGCGAAAATTTGGAAAAATCGAAAAAGTTAGGGAAAAATGAAAATTCATTCCATTTTGTTTGTGAATATTCATGTTTTATTGAAAATTCAGTCAACTTGTAAAATTTCTGTCTCACTGTCACTAAAAACTCATGAATTTTCTTGAATTCTCCTTAAAACTTGAAATTTCATGACCATTTTTCTTCTAAATCGGATGCAATGTCATTCTCATGAGAATTACTATCACATTTTCCATGAAATTTCGAAAAATTGCTAACTACACTGTTAAAAATTTTCGTCTGAATCTTCCGTACCGAATTCCAGAAATTTTTATCGTGTTTAATTTCCACTGATTTCAAATATTCCATTGATTGTCTGTTTCGAATGATCTGAAAATCAATAAAATACTTGATTTTTCAGTGCAATTATTTCGTGAAAATTCGGAAAAATCGGGAAAATTTAGAGAAAAATGAAAATTTATTCCATTTTGTTTCTGAATATTCATGTTTCATTAAAAATTCAGTCAACTTGTGAAATTTCTGTCTCACTACCAGTGAAAACTCATGAATTTTCTTGAATTCTCCTTAAATTTTGAAATTTCTTTAGCAATTTGTAATTAAGTTCTGTGAGAATACGATGCTCTCTCTCTCTACACTAATATTTTGTCCTATAAACTGCCATAAACTTTTGTATTTTTTACATCCTTATTGCGACTCATCTGTCCCCCCTTCCTATGAGGGAAGTCTCTAAAAGCAATAAAAAAAAATTGAAATTTCATAACCATTGTCTCCCTAAATCGGATTCAATGTCACTCATATGAAAATTATTACCACACACTGAGAAAAATTTCAATGGTAATTTTAACTACAAGAGAATTTTCAAAGAAATTATATTTACATTAAAAAAAACCTTATAGATTAAACTAGGATTCATCGTTCAATTTACTATGTCAAATAGTGTCATCAACATTACGATGTAATTTTCACTTTAATGTAATTGTTGAATCTACAATGTTTATTGTTACCGTAACTATCATTTTTTTGACAATTCCCTAGTAGTAAAATTACCATTAAAATTTCTCTCAGTGCATTTTCCATGGAATTTCGAAAAATTTCTAACAATATTGTTATCGCGTATAAAAAATTCACTTGGTCTATTCTATAAACTCTGAGGAGGATTGCCCCCGGAAAAATTGCTCGAACTACTTGGATATCCCTCAAATAAGACCAGTTGAATTATTTCCCCAACCGCCTGCATTGATATTAAAAATTCTCCTACTTCTCCAGGCCACTTCCCGGTGCACGACAGTTTTAAGGGGAGACTACTATGAGTTTTAAAAGTCGTGGGTTATTGGAGTGAGACTTTTCATACGTTGAAGATCGATTATATAGATCTGAAAACGAATAATTAGTGCAAAACAAATTTTTATAATAATTCATCATTCACCATTTTTATAATAATTCATTAAAAAATTTAAAGAAAAAAAACTTGTCACTGAACAATTAGAGATCCTGGACTTCTTTTAACATTCTAAGCTTGTGCAGTGCAAACGAACAATAAACAATTTTTTCTTTGCACTAATGATTCATTTTTAAACATACATAATCGATCTTTAATCCACGAAAATACTCACACTCCAATCGCCAGCGACTTTTAAAACTCATAGTAGTCTCCTCTTGAGGGGTAACAGAAGGCCACCGTTTTCTCAAAATTTCCAAACAAATTTCCTGCTCAAAGTTATTAATATTTTTTGAACCCAAAATGCATTGACCTTCATCATCACCTTCTAGAGATTAATGTGCTTTGATTTGTAAAAGTATCGATAACTTTCAACAGAAAATTTGTTCAAAAATTTAAAAAATTACGTATATGGACCCAAGCAAAAACGCATAATTCTGCTCAAAACTGGATAATCCCAAAACGGTGACAGATAATCCAATTCCGCTAACGCCATTCCGAAGCTGGATAGTATAGCTTCAATTTTTAATGCGTTTTATAATTTTTCATGCATCGGAATTTATCGAATCGCAATGATATTAAGCGCACGTCAGGCTTCGTAATAGAAAGATCTGAGATGAATGTCTTAATTTGAGACACTAAAAATAACTTCAATTTGGAGACACAAACGTCGTAAAAATAGGAACAAAAGTGTCTTAATTTCCCACACAGGTTCTCATAGTGCGAGAATGATTAATGTTGTTCGATCGAGGCACCAGAAAAATTCCCCTGACAACGTATGAATTCACCCGATTGCGTGTAAACAGGGGGTGGGATGTATGAGAGTATTACAGCGTCCATCAGTCCCGAACGTTAAATTAAAGATTAGGGAGGGCCGTATAATAAGGCAGGTGACACGCTCGAAGACGTTGGCCTCGGACGGGGCCCAAAGGGACTTGAAAAACCGAAATGAAAGCACGCGCTCAGATGTGTGGCGCGTGGCGCACGTTCTACCTGTACACACACATCGTTAAGATTACTCTCCGGCCATCTGCACGTGGGTACTCACTGTGCCATGAATTTTGCCGAATCAAGTCGTTGTACTTGTGTAACTTCAGGCATACAAAAATCCTGGATTCTCATTCGCGATGGGGGAATTTAATGGAAACTGTCAGCAATTTTTTGAAATAGAGGCATCCGCTGCGGAGAATTTTTTGATGGTGTTAATTCATATTTTATTTGAGAATTACTTGTTTTGTGATTTTTTAAATTTATTTTGGAAATTTATCAAAATTGAATTTATGATAAAAATCCGGAAATTTCGAGTTTCATTATAGTTATGAATATTTAGAACCAAATTTCGCTGAATTTTCGCTGAAATTTACGGTTTTCATTCATTTTCTCGTAAAATTTTGCATTTTTAATTACAAAATTTCATGGATTTTTAAGAATTGCGGTGAAATTCAGTGAAAAAAGTTCAACAACGCATCAATAACTATCAAAAATGGTTTAAAATTCAATGAATTTGAATTTATTTAAGATTCATTAATCCTTGGAAATTGCTATTTATTTTTGGAATTCAATCCCATTTTTTAGGTACAGCATAAACGATAGTGTAAATTCGGACATAGATCATGAAAATAGTAATTTTATCAGAAATTTTTTGAAATAGAGGCATCAGCTGCGGAGAAATTTTTAGCTGTGTGAACTTGGAGTCGAAGTTTGATAAATCGATTTTTCTTCTTATAGTATCGATTGTACTCAGTGAGTACCTGAACGTACCACATTCATTTTTGTGTGTACCACGCCATCCCTAGACGTAAGGGGTGCGGAAAAAATCGTGCAGCGTCGGAAATGAAGGTACGGAAAAAATTTTCATGAGCAAGGATTCAGCATGGATAGTACTTGTATGTACTATATTTTTCCATTTCATTTATCGACCCCTTCAATACTTTACCCGCTTCTAAAATCTTAAATGTATGAAGGACGTCAGGAAAACATACAGATAGCTTCTAAATCGTTAGTACTCCGTTGTACCAACGAAAATTATTCATTATTATTATTGTTATTATTATTATTATTATTATTCTAATCAAATCACCTGATTCCATTTTTATCAACCGTAAAATCATCGTAATGGATTCCATATGTAGTTCGTGAAGTTTTGATGTGGGTACGTCTCATCTTCCGTACTTCCACTCCCATCGCAGTACAAACGGAACAATTTACTGTACATGATAATGAGACCAAGTACAAACCATTGAGAGCTTCAAAAACAGTCGTAGATTATTCAGAAAAATGATACAAACATTTTTCTGAATTTTTCCGAGATAATCGCGAAAAACGAAATCGCCAAAAAAAATTAATTTAATTTATCTGGTATAGGGTGTAGGAAGTGGAAAAACGCAATTCTGAGCCGTCCATCTGCCTATGCGGAACCCAAATTTCCTCAGGAATCGAATGGAATAGGTTTTAAGGCTCTATCTCTCATAGTTTCCGAGATAATCGCGAAAAACGAAAGTGCCAAAAAAAATTAATTTAATTCATCTTGTATAGGGTGTAGGAAGTGGAAAAACGCAATTCTCAGCCGTCCATTTGCCTACAGGGAACCCAAATTTTCTCAGGAATCGAATGGAATAGGTTTTAAGGCTCTATCTCTCATAGTTTCCGAGATAATCGCGAAAAACGAAAGTGCCAAAAAAAATTAATTTAATTCATCTTGTATAGGGTGTAGGAAGTGGAAAAACGCAATTCTGAGCCGTCCATCTGCCTATACGGAACCCAAATTTCCTCAGGAATCGAATGGAATAGGTTTTAAGGCTCTATCTCTCATAGTTTCCGAGATAATCGCGAAAAACGAAAGTGCCAAAAAAAATTAATTTAATTCATCTTGTATAGGGTGTAGGAAGTGGAAAAACGCAATTCTGAGCCGTCCATCTGCCTATACGGAACCCAAATTTCCTCAGGAATCGAATGGAATAGGTTTTAAGGCTCTATCTCTCATAGTTTCCGAGATAATCGCGAAAAACGAAAGTGCCAAAAAAAATTAATTTAATTCATCTTGTATAGGGTGTAGGAAGTGGAAAAACGCAATTCTGAGCCGTCCATCTGCCTATACGGAACCCAAATTTCCTCAGGAATCGAATGGAATAGGTTTTAAGGCTCTATCTCTCATAGTTTCCGAGATAATCGCGAAAAACGAAAGTGCCAAAAAAAATTAATTTAATTCATCTTGTATAGGGTGTAGGAAGTGGAAAAACGCAATTCTGAGCCGTCCATCTGCCTATACGGAACCCAAATTTCCTCAGGAATCGAATGGAATAGGTTTTAAGGCTCTATCTCTCATAGTTTCCGAGATAATCGCGAAAAACGAAAGTGCCAAAAAAAATTAATTTAATTCATCTTGTATAGGGTGTAGGAAGTGGAAAAACGCAATTCTGAGCCGTCCATCTGCCTATACGGAACCCAAATTTCCTCAGGAATCGAATGGAATAGGTTTTAAGGCTCTATCTCTCATAGTTTCCGAGATAATCGCGAAAAACGAAAGTGCCAAAAAAAATTAATTTAATTCATCTTGTATAGGGTGTAGGAAGTGGAAAAACGCAATTCTGAGCCGTCCATCTGCCTATACGGAACCCAAATTTCCTCAGGAATCGAATGGAATAGGTTTTAAGGCTCTATCTCTCATAGTTTCCGAGATAATCGCGAAAAACGAAAGTGCCAAAAAAAATTAATTTAATTCATCTTGTATAGGGTGTAGGAAGTGGAAAAACGCAATTCTGAGCCGTCCATCTGCCTATACGGAACCCAAATTTCCTCAGGAATCGAATGGAATAGGTTTTAAGGCTCTATCTCTCATAGTTTCCGAGATAATCGCGAAAAACGAAAGTGCCAAAAAAAATTAATTTAATTCATCTTGTATAGGGTGTAGGAAGTGGAAAAACGCAATTCTGAGCCGTCCATCTGCCTATACGGAACCCAAATTTCCTCAGGAATCGAATGGAATAGGTTTTAAGGCTCTATCTCTCATAGTTTCCGAGATAATCGCGAAAAACGAAAGTGCCAAAAAAAATTAATTTAATTCATCTTGTATAGGGTGTAGGAAGTGGAAAAACGCAATTCTGAGCCGTCCATCTGCCTATACGGAACCCAAATTTCCTCAGGAATCGAATGGAATAGGTTTTAAGGCTCTATCTCTCATAGTTTCCGAGATAATCGCGAAAAACGAAAGTGCCAAAAAAAATTAATTTAATTCATCTTGTATAGGGTGTAGGAAGTGGAAAAACGCAATTCTGAGCCGTCCATCTGCCTATACGGAACCCAAATTTCCTCAGGAATCGAATGGAATAGGTTTTAAGGCTCTATCTCTCATAGTTTCCGAGATAATCGCGAAAAACGAAAGTGCCAAAAAAAATTAATTTAATTCATCTTGTATAGGGTGTAGGAAGTGGAAAAACGCAATTCTGAGCCGTCCATCTGCCTATACGGAACCCAAATTTCCTCAGGAATCGAATGGAATAGGTTTTAAGGCTCTATCTCTCATAGTTTCCGAGATAATCGCGAAAAACGAAAGTGCCAAAAAAAATTAATTTAATTCATCTTGTATAGGGTGTAGGAAGTGGAAAAACGCAATTCTGAGCCGTCCATCTGCCTATACGGAACCCAAATTTCCTCAGGAATCGAATGGAATAGGTTTTAAGGCTCTATCTCTCATAGTTTCCGAGATAATCGCGAAAAACGAAAGTGCCAAAAAAAATTAATTTAATTCATCTTGTATAGGGTGTAGGAAGTGGAAAAACGCAATTCTGAGCCGTCCATCTGCCTATACGGAACCCAAATTTCCTCAGGAATCGAATGGAATAGGTTTTAAGGCTCTATCTCTCATAGTTTCCGAGATAATCGCGAAAAACGAAAGTGCCAAAAAAAATTAATTTAATTCATCTTGTATAGGGTGTAGGAAGTGGAAAAACGCAATTCTGAGCCGTCCATCTGCCTATACGGAACCCAAATTTCCTCAGGAATCGAATGGAATAGGTTTTAAGGCTCTATCTCTCATAGTTTCCGAGATAATCGCGAAAAACGAAAGTGCCAAAAAAAATTAATTTAATTCATCTTGTATAGGGTGTAGGAAGTGGAAAAACGCAATTCTGAGCCGTCCATCTGCCTATACGGAACCCAAATTTCCTCAGGAATCGAATGGAATAGGTTTTAAGGCTCTATCTCTCATAGTTTCCGAGATAATCGCGAAAAACGAAAGTGCCAAAAAAAATTAATTTAATTCATCTTGTATAGGGTGTAGGAAGTGGAAAAACGCAATTCTGAGCCGTCCATCTGCCTATACGGAACCCAAATTTCCTCAGGAATCGAATGGAATAGGTTTTAAGGCTCTATCTCTCATAGTTTCCGAGATAATCGCGAAAAACGAAAGTGCCAAAAAAAATTAATTTAATTCATCTTGTATAGGGTGTAGGAAGTGGAAAAACGCAATTCTGAGCCGTCCATCTGCCTATACGGAACCCAAATTTCCTCAGGAATCGAATGGAATAGGTTTTAAGGCTCTATCTCTCATAGTTTCCGAGATAATCGCGAAAAACGAAAGTGCCAAAAAAAATTAATTCAATTCATCTTGTATAGGGTTTAGGACGTGGAAAAACGCAATTCTGAACCATCCACTTGCCTATAGGGGACCCAAATTTGGTTTTAAGGCTCTATCTCTCATAGTTTCCGAGATAATCGCGAAAAACGAAAATGCCAAAAAAAATTAATTTAATTCATCTTGTATAGGGTGTAGGAAGTGGAAAAACGCAATTCTCAGCCGTCCATCTGCCTATACGGAACCCAAATTTCCTCAGGAATCGAATGGAATAGGTTTTAAGGCTCTATCTCTCATAGTTTCCGAGATAATCGCGAAAAACGAAAGTGCCAAAAAAAATTAATTTAATTCATCTTGTATAGGGTGTAGGACGTGGAAAAACGCAATTCTGAGCCGTCCATCTGCCTATACGGAACCCAAATTTCCTCAGGAATCGAATGGAATAGGTTTTAAGGCTCTATCTCTCATAGTTTCCGAGATAATCGCGAAAAACGAAAGTGCCAAAAAAAATTAATTTAATTCATCTTGTATAGGGTGTAGGACGTGGAAAAACGCAATTCTGAGCCGTCCATCTGCCTATACGGAACCCAAATTTCCTCAGGAATCGAATGGAATAGGTTTTAAGGCTCTATCTCTCATAGTTTCCGAGATAATCGCGAAAAACGAAAGTGCCAAAAAAAATTAATTTAATTCATCTTGTATAGGGTGTAGGACGTGGAAAAACGCAATTCTGAGCCGTCCATCTGCCTATACGGAACCCAAATTTCCTCAGGAATCGAATGGAATAGGTTTTAAGGCTCTATCTCTCATAGTTTCCGAGATAATCGCGAAAAACGAAAGTGCCAAAAAAAATTAATTTAATTCATCTTGTATAGGGTGTAGGACGTGGAAAAACGCAATTCTGAGCCGTCCATCTGCCTATACGGAACCCAAATTTCCTCAGGAATCGAATGGAATAGGTTTTAAGGCTCTATCTCTCATAGTTTCCGAGATAATCGCGAAAAACGAAAGTGCCAAAAAAAATTAATTTAATTCATCTTGTATAGGGTGTAGGACGTGGAAAAACGCAATTCTGAGCCGTCCATCTGCCTATACGGAACCCAAATTTCCTCAGGAATCGAATGGAATAGGTTTTAAGGCTCTATCTCTCATAGTTTCCGAGATAATCGCGAAAAACGAAAGTGCCAAAAAAAATTAATTTAATTCATCTTGTATAGGGTGTAGGACGTGGAAAAACGCAATTCTGAGCCGTCCATCTGCCTATACGGAACCCAAATTTCCTCAGGAATCGAATGGAATAGGTTTTAAGGCTCTATCTCTCATAGTTTCCGAGATAATCGCGAAAAACGAAACCGCAAAAAAAAATTAATTTAATTTATGTGGTATAGGGTGTAGGAAGTGGAAAAACGCAATTCTGAACCGGCCATCTTCATGTAGGGAACCTAAA